>NC_043712.1:79846314-79866653 GCF_006229205.1 Suricata suricatta
AAAAAAAAAAAGACCCTGTGATTTCATTGCGACATTGTCAATAATTCAAGATACTCTTCCAACCTCGGGATCTTTAACTTAAACTCATCGGCAAAGTCCCTGCATAAGGCAACATATAAGGCACAGGTTTCAGGGATTAGGACGCGGGTACCTTTGGGGGCATTATTCCGTCTGCCACGGTCACTACGGTCACTCAAACAAAAAGAATAATTACGTATCTTTGCATCTACCTGCAACATGAACCAAGAACACCTGTTAAAAAGTCCGTTCATAAGAAATGGTGACATGGTGACGTGGTGAAAGAGCATCTTCTTACAAGCACGCAATGTCTGCAGGACATAAGGCTTAACTGTGAAGACAGACGAGGAGCGTTTCCCCCCAGATGTGTGTCCTGTAAAACTCAAGCATGGTTTTTGTTTCTCTCTCTTACAAGGCAGGTAAGGGTCACATCCTGGTTGTCAGGGACAGCATGTTCTCACTGAAAGACACCCGTGGGGCTGTGGCACCGCCGCGGCTGATGGCTGATGCCATCGCGCCAAGTCTTACCTGTTTGAATAGAGCGTAGTCCTGTCGTGTGGACAGTGCTCGTTGGCGTACAAGGAAGAAGATGAAATAGTGGTTGCCAAGGAAGCCGCCTCGAACAGCGAAGGGGTGCTGGGCACCAGGTCCGGCCTGTGTCGGGATCCCAGGGCTGGGCGAGGAAAGCAGAACGGGGACTCATGAATCTCAGCAGCAAACGCACTGCAGTCGAGTCAAAAGCATTCATTTCCCACGTCAGGCTGCAAATTAAATTATGAATTCACTTCGCTCTTCTGAACTATGGCAGGCCCGTAAGAGAGCTCCTTGCAAACAGGTTCAACAGAAAGGGAATTGCATTAATTTACGAAATGGCTTATGGAAATGACATTATGAATGCTCTTTGGAAAACCTAATAAAGTGATTTACTGTTTCAAAAGAGGGCATAAAGAGCTCAGAGGAGCGTAAGGAGATAATTCGACAGAGATTAACAGGCTGATTGGCAAACGAAGAAACACACAGGCCTCTGGTTTCCCTCCCAGAGACATGCACGTGTCTACCCTCCTCAGTTTAGCTCTAATCTCAGACTTTGTAACAGCCAGGAAGCAAATGCTTTCCAGACCAACAGCCAGCTATCTCTTAACCCCCACTGTGCCCTACGCATCTCTGAACATCATCCACGGCTCTTGTTGGCACTGTGTTTTGAGAGCCAAGGCTGCCTTTTTTTAAAAATGAGAAAACTCCAATTTCATTTTGAAAACGCAGGTGCCTGCAAAAATACTTAGGAAAGCAGAATATTCGAGGTTGAACACTGACCCATGCCCACTCTCTCTGTGTCTGTGTGGATTCTTTCTTTCTTTCTTTCTTTTTTTTTTTTAACTGAGAGATCATTTTTAATCATCCTAACCTAAATGTGGGACAAATTTGTATCCCTTACTGCTCAGTCTGTTAGAGACAGTGTTTTAATGACGGGTCAGTCACACAGAACAGAGCTGCTTTATTATTTTTTTAATTCTTTTTTTTTTAACATTTATTTATTTTTGAGAGACAGAGAGAGACAGATCATGAGCAGGGGAGGGGCAGAGAGAGAGGGAGACACAGAATCTAAAGCAGGGTCCAGGCTCTGAGCTGTCAGCACAGAGTCCGATGCGGGGCTCGAACCCACGAACTGTGAGATTATGACCTGAGCTGAAGTTGGACGCTCAACCGACCCAGGTGCCCCCAGAACTGCTTTAAAAACAGAACACTGTGTGGGATGCCTGGGTGGCTTAGTTGTTTAAGTATCAAACTCCAGCCCAGTTCATGATCTCACAGTCTGTGGGTTCGAGCCCCGCATCGGGCTCTGTGCTGATAGCTCAGAGCCTGGAGTCTGCTTTGGATTCTGTGTCTCCCTCTCTCCCTCTCTGTCTGCCCCTCCCCCGCTTGCTCACGCTCTCGCTCTCGCTCGCTCGCTCTCTCTCTCTCTCTCTCTCTCTCTCTCTCTCTCAAAAATAAACATTAAAGAAACCCCACAACACTGTGGACATAATAGTTGTGGACAAATCCTGTTCTTAAACTTTTATAACTAGGCTCACACTGGTGTTTTTTAACCTGGGGAGATATTTTATTATCACTTTTTTTTTTTTGAGAGAGAGAGAGAGAGAGAGAGAGAGAACAAGTGACAGAGATGCAGAGTGGGAGAGAGAATATCTTAAGCAGGCTCCATGCTTAGTGCAGAGCCTGACGCAGGGCTCGATGTCACGGCCCTGGAGTCAAGACCTGGGCTGAAATTGAGAGTCAGACGCTCAACCAAGCGAGCCCCTCAGGCACCCCAACATTTTATTTTTAAAATTTTATGAAGATATAATTGACATATAGCAGTGTATTAATTTTAGGAGTCCAACATGATGACTTGATGTACATACATATTGTGAGATGCTCAGCACGGTCTAGTGAACGTTCATCACCATATCGTAGGGACAATACACCTTTTTTCCCTTGCAGTGAGGATTTTTAGGCTCCAGTCTCATAGCAACTTTTGAATATACATTAGACTGTTAACTGGAGTCACCACGCTATACCAGAGATTCTTTTTAGTCATTCCCCCAAGCTAAACTAAGGCAGGTGATGATAAACACAACATAACTTTAAGGTGTTTCTACGTTTCTTTTATGAGCACAAGCTCAAAATTATGCATTTTCAGGAAGTGCACAAATGGAACACGGTCCTCATAGGTGCTATCGCATGAGTGTGAGGTCTTGGATTTGGGGTTTGAAGGGGGGGTAGATGAATTTGGATTTGGGGTTTGAAGGGAGGTAGATGAAAGAATCAAGTGAGGCACGGAGGGAAAGGGGGTAAGTACAGAAAGTCTGGACTCTGGACCAGGAGTCCGACATACTTTTAAATGTGTAAGATGGGGCACCCGTGCCTCCCATTCAGGTCAAAATAAAGAATCACCATGATGAGTAACAGATGGTAGCAGATTGTATAAAAACCCAAGTACCCAAAGCACTCAATATGCAAAAATTAGGTCTTCAATGCAATACAACGACTAGCGACGTTTAATATACTTGATCCCACCTTCTCATTAAATATAGAGGAAAACACTGGAACTCTCAGTAACATTGAAAAGTGGGTCTGAAAAATAACCTCCCGTCAGATTTTAATGGACTGCTACTTAATATTAGGCAGATGGGGCTGGACTGAAAAGGGCTCCTGAAGACACCAGTTTGGGGTGTATCCAACTTGACTTCATCATCCAGAGGTTATTTGAGTGATATAACACATAGTGACATGATCTGTCCAGGAACTTGGGCCAGATACTGGGTAGGTGACTCCCGATCTTTTAGGAGCAGCTCTTTAAAACAGAGAATGACCTCCTCAAACTCTTATATCCCTCAGTTTTTTAAAAAGCGAACATGGTAGACAGAATTCTAGAAGGATCCCCAGCGATCTGTAGACTTGAACCATCTCCCTTTGCATGGGGGTGCTATCAGCGAGTGTGATTTAGCTCTGTAATTACTGTATCTTACATGACAAAAAGAATTATGCAGGTGTAATTAGCGTTACTATTCCCTCAACTTCAACTTAGTCACAGGATGTTATCCAGGTGGGCCTGGCCTAATCACTTGAGCCCCCTTTTTTTCTTATTTATTTTGAGTGAAAGAGTGTGCAAGCAGGGGAAGGTTAGAGAGGCCCAGAGAGAATCCCAAGCAGGCTCTGTACTATCAGCACAGAGCCGAATGTGGGGCTCAATCTCACATACCCTGAGATCATGACCTGAGCTGAAATCAAGAGTCAGATGCTTAATTGACTGAATCACCTAGGCACCCCCTCACTTGAGCCTTTTAAATCTGTGTCTGGCGGTCAGGGTTTGGAAGCAAGAGAAGGATTCACTTGTAAGAAATTCTCTGTTGGAAGACGGAGGGGGCCGCCTGGCAGGAACGTGGATGGTCTGGAGGGCCTGAGCATGGCCCGCTGCTAACAGACGGGAAGGCACGGGGTCCTGTCTCACAACAAGGATGTGAGTCCTCCCAACATGATGACCGTGGAGGGTCTTCCCCCCAACACCGCCAGATGAGAACGCAGCCCAGGTGATGCCGTTAGATCCCTGAGAAACTGCCCAGAGAACCCCTGCGAGCCTTTCCACACTTCTGACTTCCACAGCTGTGAGCTAATGCCCGGGGGTTCCACGAGGCGGCTGACTTCCTGGTAATTTGTTACATGGCCACAGAGAAGGAACACGACCAAGACACGTGGCAATGGTGCAGAGGAGACGATGAAAAACCAGAGGAAATTTGGTGCACAGTGAGAACGGAAGCCCCTAAGCATCATAAAACTTTGTACAGACAACTGTCCGGAGAAACTCATTTAAATATGAAACAGTAGACGCATCTGAAAAAATGCACAATACGTGCCATACTTCCGTTTCCAGACTTTCTGGACAGTAGGCAGTGTATATATGATACCTCTTCTCCCTGCAGATTAACAAGGGGACTCACTGTCTTAACTTCAGAAGTCATATGGTGCGTCCTATGTGAAAGATTATGGGGCATCTGGTGGCTCAGTCGGTTAAGCATCTGACTTCAGCTCAGGTCATGATCTCACGGTTCGTGAGTTCGAGCCCATCATCGGGCTCTGTGCTGACAGCTAGGAGCCTGGAGCCTGCTTCAGATTCTGCATCTCCCTCTCTCTCTGCCCGTCCCCTGCTCACACACACATGCTTTCTCCCTCAAAAATAAATACTAAAAAAATTTAAAAGAAGATGAACTAATAGTGTTTAAAAATCCATTAATCCCATTTCCCAGACTGTAGGCACCTTTTAGGGTTCCATGTGCTCCAAGAAGCCTGGCAGTGTGGCAGCGACAGTGCAGGGCAGAGGGGCTTGGGGAGAGCGAGTCACACCTGCCAGACACAGCAGCCATCCAGCCAGAGAGAGGAGCAAGAGCACTTCGGTAACTCTTCTGGTGAAATCACTAAACCTGGGTCTCAGTTGGTTTCTAGGAAGACGATAAAGAAGAAACCCAGCATGGTGCCACATGGGTAAGTGCGACAGGAGGGGGCAGGAATAATGCCCGTACTGACTCTGAGGGAAAGAAAGCCCGGAGAAGAGAGCGAATCTTTAAAAAAATTTTTTTAATGTTTATTTTTGAGAGAAAGAGAGAGCGAGCAAGCGAGCAGGGAAGCGGCAGAGACAGAGAGGGAAACACAGAATCCAAAGAAGGCTCCAGGCTCTGAGCTGTCAGCACAGAGCCTGATGCAGGGCTTGAACCCACGAAGCATGAGATCATGACCTGAGCCAAAGCCGGACGCTTAACTAAGCCACCCAGGAGCCCCTAGGGAGCTAACCTAAGTAGAAGAAACTTTCAGGAAATTCTGCAATTCCCAAAAGAATATACTGATTAAAAAAGTCTAAAATGTCACTTCCTCTTCTAGGATTAGAAAAGGAAAAAACCTAATGATCAACTCAAGAAGATAGAGAAAATTATGTGATAAAATTCAACACTCATTCCTGATAAAAACTTAAAGCAAACCAGCAATAAAAAGATACTTCCTCGACCTGATTACGGGTGGTCAATACAGCAAACGTCCTTCTCAACAGTGAAATGGGAGAAGCCTTCCCTTTAAAATCGGGACAAGGCAAGGCTGCCCACAATCACCGCTTCTATTCATCACTGTACCGGGAGTTCCAGCTAGCAAGTGACGAAAAAAGGGAAAAAGAGGTGAGGTCTAACACAGTAGCAACAAACAGCCAGAAAACCCAAACCTTCAAAAGATACCATTTGAAAAGACAGAAAATACAGGTCTATGTCTTTATCTCTCTCCATCTGAGAATAAATCTAACAAAAGGTAGGTATATATGACAAACAAGAGGAAAGTTCTAAAACCTTCATTAAATTCATTAAAGGCCTAAATAAACTGGTAATTCATTGTTATGTATATATGTATCTAAGTATGTGTGTACATATATGCATATAATGTGTGTGTTACACACACACAGAACAAAGTCCAGTAGTAAAAACACAAAAATGTCCACATGTGTTACCTCCAGGTAGTGGGGGGAGTCCTTATTTCTGAATATCTTGGTGTATTTACAACTTTTTTTTTTACCATAAGCCATATATTATATTATGTGTTTAAAAATTTTATAGTAACTGTGTCATATTATAAGAATCCTTTTGAAAATTAGTGAATAGAATTTAAGTAAACTCTGTGCCCAGTATTGGGGCTTGAACGCATGACCTTGAGCTTAAAGTGGCATGTTCTACGTACTGAGTCAGGCAGGTGCTCCTAGACCTTGTTTCTGAGAGCAGGTATGTTCTAAGATTCTTTAAAAAAATTTTTTTTAATGTTTATTTACTTTTGAGAGAGAGAGAGAGAAGGATAGAGAAGGAGGGATAAAGAGAGAGGGGCAGGGAGAGAGAGGGAGACACAGAATCTGAAGCAGGCTCCAGGCGCTGAGCTGTCAGCCCAGAGCCTGATGTGAGGCTCGAACTCAAGAACCGTGAGATCATGACCTGAGCCGGTCAGATGCTTAATGGACTGAACCACCCAGGCATCCCTCTAATGTTCTAATTGTTCTATTGTGAGTCCACATCACTCATATAAATTAAATCAGAGGTACCCCCCCCCCCCCCCCCCCCCCCCCCCCCCCCCCCCCCCCCCCCCCCCCCCCCCCCCCCCCCCCCCCGCCCCCGGCTTCTGTAAGGTGCTGGTCTTTACCTTCCTCGTCCAGGCTGCTGAAGCTCTGCCCTTCCGTCAGCAGGTCCCGCTTCTCATCCTTCCAGTCCTGGCTGATTGAGGACACGATCTCTTGGGAGGTTGCCTTCAGGGCGGCGATGGAATTGCACCGTTTTTTAGAAGGTGAGGACTTCAAAGCTGGACAGGAAGGACAGAGGAGTGACAGAGAAAGATACTTACTGGAAAAGCACATTAATATTTTTTAATTAGGATTTTACCCATTACCATATTAGTTATTATTTGAGCAGGCTGCAAGAAACTTTGTTTTACATACATGAGGAAAGGGAGACATAACTGTGTGTGTCTGGGCAATCTTCTTTGTCCACAGGGACATGACTCCAATTACAAGGGCCTCGAGTAAATGCAAACTGGACCACATCTCCAGATTCTGAAGTTAAGTCTTACCCGAGCTGAAATTCAAATGTGTCGTGGCTCAAGGAGGATTTTCCTGCCTCCAAGCAATGTTTTCCTAGTGCCGGAGGGCGGCTGGGTGGGATGGTAAACGCAGATGGTAAAGCGAGGAGAATTCTCACGACCCTGATTTTATTAACTGGGGACTGGGAATTTCTAAACATGCCAAGGTTTAATCTCAGACTCAGGAAGCCAAATTTAGTCAAGTTACTTCTGGTTGCTTTTTTCTTTTAAGTGACTTTCCACTGAGATTTCCTGCCCTCTGGGGCTTTTGTAGGTCACGGCTACGTCACACGTATGGTTTGCTCCTGACCTTTGTCCAAACAGCATTCTACGACTTCAGAAGTGTGTTGGGAACCTAAAGCAGGGCAAACGGCCTTCCCCATCAGTCCTACTCGCCGAAGGCTGTGCCTTTACTTCTGCTCCGTCGCTGGCAGCCCTTTTACTGCAGCCAGACTGTCCCCATTTCTACTCATTCCTCGCTGCAATAATTCTTCTTGGCATAACACCGTTATTAGAGAATTTCCTTGGAGGCGAGGGGAGGGAGCGAAGTTGCGGCTTGTTTAAGCCTTCCCGGAACCGGTTTTTGGCAGTGTCTCTCCGCCTGTGGAGGTTTGCACACAGGGGTAACCGGACAGCTGATGGATTGGGATAATTGTGTCTGGCCTTGGGAAGCTCAGAGCTTGGACTGCTATGCTCACTGGGGCCTGGCCATAGGCAGTGTGCAAGAATGTAACTGGACAAGGACTTTGGGACACAAATGGGGAAAGAATAGTTGGCGATCTCTCCACTTTTTTCGCAGAATTTAAAAAAATATTAATTTTTGAGAGACAGAGAGAGACAGATCATGAGCAGAGGAGGGGCAGAGAGAGAGGGAGACACAGAATCTGAAGCAGGCTCCAGGCTCTGAGCTGTCAGCACACATCCTGACACAGGCCTTGAACCCACCAACTGTGAGATCATAACCTGAGCCAAAGTTGGACGCTCAACTGAGCCACCCAGGCGCCCCAGTCTCTCCACTTCTGTGTCCTGTGAGCAATCTTTATCATCATCATAATACAATCATCATAATAAATAGCTTATGTAGGGGGCCCTAGAGTATGGAGACCAACATCACAGTCTGGATCTGCGGTTGTCCAAGAGAGACAACAGTTGTCAGAGTCCTTTTATAGGTCCAGAAAATGAGAGCTGAAACGTTGTGACCTGCCCAAGGTCACAGAACTAGAAAGCATGAAACCCAAGGTGTCTTTCATTTCTCTGAAGGTGTCTTAACTGGTATTTCCTCTTGAGCATTCTGTTTCCTGGTTGTCATTAGGGAGGGAAGAGATAAAACCAGAGCTGGGTTTTCTTAGAGGGGAGGAAATTTTGAACATTGAAAACCTGATCAAAGTGTTCGCTTAAGAGACTCTTAAATACTGAGAACAAACTGACAGTTGATGGGGGAGAGGGGAAAATGGGTGATGGGCATGGAGGAGGGCACTTGTTGGGATGAGCACGGACTGGTATACGGAAACCAACTTGACAATAAACTATAAAAACAACAACAACAAAAACAACGAAACTGATCAAAATGGATTTTAATGGAATATAAGTGGCCCAAACAAGTCACATTTACCTTAACTCCTCACGCTATGAAGACAATGGCGGCACGTGCTACCTAGACATGAAGGGAGTACCGGCCCTGGCTTCCGCTTTAAGGATCTGTCTGTTGACTTTTATAAACGCTCACTCTGGTCTTCCAACACACTATTTTAAAACTTTTTAAGTCAGAGGATCTCAACTGTGGTTCAGGGACTACTAGAGGCCCCTGAGACCCTTGTAGAAGGTCTGCAATGTTAAACCTATCTTCAGGGCTCCTGGCTGGCTCAGTCGGTGGAGCATGCGATTTCTTGATCCTGGGGTCATGAGTTTGAGCCCCACATTGGGTGTAGAGATTACTTAAAAAAATAAATAGGGGCACCTAGGTGGCTCAGTCGGTTGAGCATCTGACTTTGGCTCAGGTCATGATCTCATGGTTTGAGGGTTTGAGCCCTCTGTGGGGCTCTGTGCAAACAGCTTGGAGCCTGGAGCCTGCTTCAGATTCTGTGTCTCCTTCTCTCTCTGCCCCTCCCCCATTTGTGCTCTGTCTCTGCCTCTCAAAAATAAATGTAAAAAAAAAAGATTAAATTAAAAAATAACTGTAAAAAACCTATTTTCATAATAATATGAAGATGTAATTAGCCTTTCTCATGCTTATGAGTTTTCTAGATGCCACAGGACATCTCTCCACAGATTGAATTCAGAAGCTGACAGGAAATCCTAAACGTCTTCTCTTAAGCCAGAATTGGGGATTTGAAAAAAATATAAGATAATGCCACTTTTCTCACTCAATTATTCGTTTTAGAAAATACTCCTTTTCACAATTATTACTATTATTATTTTTTTAATGTTTATTTATTTTTGAGAGAGAAAGCGCATGAACTGACAGTAGGGAGCCCAACGCGGGGCTCGAACTCATGAACTGTGAGATCATGCCCTGAGTTGAAGTCGGATGCTTAACCAACTAAGCCACCCAGGCATCCCTTTGTGATTATTTCTTATGTGAAAAATTTTTACCTTTTTGTTGAAACTGACCTTTTTTACAGGCACTTTTTAAAACTGTTACTTTGTAAGAATTAATGAGTACTGAAAACTTTCCTTAATTTAAAATTCTAATATGCTAACTATTGATATACCTAGGCCCACATACATAAATGCTTTTTTGGGGTCTTTAATCATTGTAAAGAGTGTAAAGTGGCCCTGAAGCCAAAAGGTTTGAGCATTGTTTATTCTTAGGTGCATGCAGATCTTCTAAATGGAGAAACAGCGGGGATCAGAAGGAGGCGGGCGGCAGCAAGGAAGGAGACCAGGGGAAGCCATGCAGAGAGCTTTCTGTGCCTGCGGTCCCCAAGTCCCGGGAAGGCCAAGAGCGACTAAGAGAAATAGTTCTCTGTTCATTATCGACATCACATACAATGAGGGGCAGAGAAGACCCACGAACAAGTCCCGGCCACGACCACATGGCACCTAAATGGGGAACCTTTGCTAAAGGAAGCATCTGAGACTTGTTGCTAGGATAAGAAATTGGATCTTGCAAAAATTAAAGCCCTCAAGGACTCCTTCTGATTGGATAACTGCAAAAGATAGTTTGGGTTGCTGGTCACTTTCTTTTGGGCCTCAGAGGAGGGGACTTGCTGGGAAGAGCACTGGGTGTTGTATGTAAGTGATGAATCATAGGCATCTACTCCTGAAGCCAAAAGCGCACTGTAGGCACTGTATGTTAGCTAACTTGACAATAAATTATATTTAAAGAAAAAAAACCCTTGGGATTGTTTTCTGGCTAAACAATGTCTGATGATAGGTGTCCTGTGTCCATTTCAGTCCTACACTTACCGCCTCTAAATCTTACTCCTTTTCAGCTCATCTATTTGTCACTCCTGGAACCTACTGCTTCCATTCCTTCCCCTGGGCCTTTGCACATGCTACTGCTTTATTTTTTTTTTAAATTTTAAACATTTATTTATTTTTGAGAGACAGAGAGAGACAGTGTGATCAGGGGAGGGGCAGAGAGAGAGGGAGACACAGAATCGGAAGCAGGTCCAGGCTCTGAGTTGTCAGCACAGAGCCTGATGTAGGGCTTGAACCCACAAACTGTGAGATCATGATGTGTGAGCTAAAGTTGGACGTTTTACCAACTGAACCACCCAGGTGCCCCTCATGCTACTTCTTTACATGTCCTTCTTGCCTCTCTTCCTAATGAATGCTAGCTTATATTTTGGACTTATTTTAAATATTCTCTCTTTGGTGCTCTCTTGTAGAAGAATTGGTCTTATTTCTGTATACTTACAGTGGTATATGCAAAAGCTCTATTAACAACTGCTTTGTTAGGTTATAAGTCTGCAACATGTTCTTTTTTTAAAGTTTGTTTTATTTTGGGGGGAGGGGTAGAGAGAGAGAGAGAGAAGGAGAGAGAGAATCCCAAGCAGGGTCCGCGCTGTATGCGCAGAGCCCAATGTGGAGCTCCATCTCATGAGACGTAAAATCATGACCTGAGCTGAAATCAAAAGTCATACACTTAAGCTACTGGGCCACCCACGTGCCCCAAACTGTTATATATTCTAACCCCTGACCCAAAACTTACTGATGGAAGAACTAATTAATTAAAAACAACCTTTCTATATATTTAATGCTTAATGTATGGTAGGTACATTAAAGGTACTCATGTTGGTTGAATGAACGCATTATTGTTTTAATAAGCTCAGAATAGATGATTTTAACACACGAATGTAATATTATATTCCTCTCAGGAAGCTAAGTTTTAGTGCTTTAGATACATTACCTGTGTAGAGAATTTTAGTGAGATTTCAACATTTATGGTGACTAACAGTTCCAGAAAGAATTATACAATTTTGCAGACATTATCCTGGCAGTATGACTCAATTTTGGGGTGGGATGAAAGATTTAATAAGGTTAAAAAAACTGATTTGAAAGAAGAAACTTGAAGACCAGGTACTGTTTTCTTGGGCATAAAAGTGGGGAGGGCAAGTTTCTACCTACAAAAACAGTGTGCCTTCAGATCTTAAGAATACTCACAGCTGAGAAACAATCTTGAAGTTATATATATATTTTCAGTTTTTAGAATTAAAAAATTATAATTTTTATTATTATCCTAAAATTATTATTCTGAAGTATAATTGACGTGTAATGTTACATTAGTTTCAGGTGTGTACGTATTGTTTAGACAATTCTATACGTTATTCAGTGCTCACCATGAGAAGGGTAATTTTTCGACCAGATCAAGACTCTAATGATTATGGAATCAGTAAATTAATGGTAAATCCATAATTATTAAGTCATCATAGCTTTGGGGAGATAAATTAGTCAAAGCCTTCCAGTTAAAATCTTGCAAGTCAGCAACAAGTAAGTGCTAACAGCAAAAAACAAATTCTAAGAATCTTACCTTGAATTTTCTTGAAAACTCTGGAATTCATAAACTTTAGGAATCTGTCCGCGTAAAAGCTCGGTCGATGAACTGAAACAGTATCCTGAAAATACAAATCGGTTACCACAAGTTTAGCCTGCAGTTCATTTTAAGCTAGAAGACCGATCTATGCAATTGCTTCTCTGTGAAGCCAACGTCCTCAACCAGGGGGTGTGGATGTTGAGCGCCAGAGAAGAGCAGTGCCCTGTGACCTACAGTGCCCAGGAGTCAGGCTGCAGAAGGTGGCAGAGACGCCCTGAGCAAAGACTGTAGGATATCTACAGTGTATACAATAATTCATATAGATACATAAAGCGTGCATATATGTCTTATTTGCTTTATGAAGCAAAACATGTCATACGCAGATTCTGATTCCATTGTGTGCCTTGTGGGCTATTAGACCCTTTTTTCCCCACACACAGGCAACCGGTGCCACAAGTGTCATCTGAAATGAAGGATAATGCTTTCAGCCGGGGACAAAAATTGGGGATATAAATGGAAAAATGAGATCTAGGTAAAAAAACAAAAAAAAGAGCACTGGTTTTATTTCCTAGTCATAAGGTGCAAAACACGGGGAGGATTCTTCGGGGACAAGGCTGACTGATGACCTCCGTTATGCCGAATTATCTACTAATTAGACAGAATTGAATTGAATTAAACTCTTAACTCAATTATCTCATGCTGGGCAGGAGTCTTCAGGACTGAAGGGACATTTTATTACAAATCCAGGAAGGGAGATGGATCAAGAAGCTGATTCTGTATTTACTCTCCAAGATATACATTTCCAGAAATAAATTAATGTTCCATTTTGATTCTAAGTCTGTGGATTCTAATTTAAAAATGTTCTAAAAATTTAAGTTTAGATTATGTAATGTGTCCACTCTAGGTTTGGAAGGAAAACCCCACATGGGGCCAGGGGTCTGGAGACCTGATTCTGGGGTTAGTTTTCCCTTTAAGAAGCTGTGTGAGGGGCACCTGGGTGGCTCAGTCGGTTAAGCGTTCGGCTTCGGCTCAGGTCATGATTTCACAGTTTGTGGGTTCGAGCCCCGCATCAGGCTCTGTGCTGACAGCTAGCTCAGAGCTTAGAGCCTGTCTTCGGATTCTGTGTCTCCCTCTCTCTCTGACCCTCCCCTGCTCACGCTGTCTCTCTCTCTCTCAAAAATAAAATAAAACATTAAAAAAATTAAAAAAAAAAAAGAAGCTGTGTGAGCCAGGATAAAGGCAGGGTCTGGGTGCCGCCATTTTTTTTTTTCATCTGTGAAATGGGGTATTAGATGAGGCATAAGGTAACTCTGTAAATAGCATGTTATGAAGGACCTCTTTGGCCAAAGTCCTTTAGACTCTGTGATATTGCAGATGTGGTGGGAATTTCCTACTAGTTTGACATGTATTTCCCCACTATTCTGGTAGCTTCTGTCTGAAGCGGACACATTTTTGCAACAAGTACATAAAATATTGAGAAATATCATATGGTGCAAGATGATTAAGACTCAGACCTTGCTTTCCAAAAAAAGGTGGGCTGTGGCTCTCTTTGGTATGAAGACACATTGTTTAAAAGGCACATTCGCAAACAAACAAAAACGAGTCCTATTTACTGTTTCCAATTCCCCAAATATATAATCAACACAGAGATTCTCTTAAAAAAAAACCACGAAAAATGGAAGATATATTTTAATGAGACAAAGTAGGGGCCTCTTAGAAGCATCTGACCAGTTGAGAATGAAACCATTCAGATCAGAAATCCTAGTCTGGTAAAAGGGAATTATAGCGGTTTTAGAAAACAGAAAGGGAGGGTGTTTACTGTTTCCCTTTCCATGCTGAAGGCATTATGCAGTCTTGGGACACGTCGGGGGCTCGGAGGAACATCTGACTTTGGCTCAAGTCATGATCTCGCAGTCTGTGAGCTTGAGCCCCATGTCTGGCGGGCTCGATCCTGTCAGCCTGTCGACCTGAGCCCACTTAGAATCCTCGGTCCCCCTGTTTGTGCCCCTCCCCCAACTGGGCTCTCCCCAAAATAAATATTTTGAAACAGGCATTATACAGTCTCTAATTTTGTCACCTGGCAGGGAAAAAAAAATTAGTCCACCATCTTGGCCTTTAAAGAGAAGGAATCTCTGATTTGAATACTCAGCCTACACTGACTTCTTAGAAGCAAACTCGTGAACCTGTTGCTTCCAAGCGCATTCTGACAAAGCCCATTCCTCAGGCTGGGGACAAAATGCAGGTCTTTCACGCTGAGAGGTTATTTCCAGTCTTCCACAGAACTGAGGAAGTCGGTGTTCTCTTCCAATAAAGGAAAAGAATAATATCTCTAATTTACCTTCTTTCAAAAGAAAGCATCTGGGAACATCTCTGAAAAATGTGTGAGCAAACCTTTGACCAATATACTCTTTGGTCAGGTTATTAACTGAGGGAGGTTGAGACTAGTAAGTGGTTTGTCAGCAGCGAAAACTGGGACTGTAACATCTAGATAGGAACACGTATGTGTACTGAGTGGGGAGGAGGAAGGCGGGGGGAACAGCGATTCTGGGTCTAACAAATCCTCACACGGTTCAGTCTCAGTCATGCATACATCCATGACAACGTGTATGTAAGTTTTTACTTCTTACGTCTTTATTGTGTTAGGCATTGTGTTTAACATTAAAGTGTATTATTTTATTTAATCCTTGGAGCAGCCTGTGAGGCAGGTGCTAGGTGCTATTACTATGTCTCTGGTTCTGATGAGAAACCAGGCCGAGGGAGGCCAAATAACAAGCAATGTGCCTGGCTCACACGGTAAAAAAAGGGGGGAACGCAGGATTCACATCTAGGGTGGCGTCCCCCCAAAGTCAGGCTCTGACCACTTCACAGCTCGCTCTGGTGAGAACCGAGAATCGCATTTCGATCGTCCTCCTGCTGTTCCCAGGGCCTCTGCAAACAGTCTCCTTCCCCCCTTTCCCAGCATCCTCTCATAAGAGGGTCCCTGAGATGTCACGGAGAAATAAGACATCATTTTGGGGCACCTGGGTGGCTCAGTCGGTTGAGCGTCAGACTTTGGCTCAGGTCATGAACTCACGGCTTGTGGGTTCAAGCCCCGCATGGGGCTCTGTGCTGACAGCTCAGAGCCTGGAATCTGCTTCATATTCTGCGTTTTCCTCTCTCTCTGCCCCTCCCCCCACCCATACTCGGTCTTTGCATTTCAGAAATTAATGTTAAGAAAAAAAAAGAAGTGACATTGTTTTGTCTGCTGATGTGACTTCCTACACATACCTTTAGAAAAACATACAGTTGAACAAGGAACACGCTGAGTCACTTACCCCGTCGTAAACCAGAGCCTTCCAGGAGTGTTCTAACTTCTTCATTAACCTAAATGTGAACAGACAGACACATAAAAATGAGAATGTAAAACCATTCCCATTGGGTGGATATCAGAGCCTTCTGTTGATTTATTTTGAAATAAATAAAGGTTCCCCCCCAAATTACTTACCTATATGATTGCAGAATGTCAATAATGCCCATAAATAAAAGTAGTTTTTCTCCTTTATGGCTTTTAGCTGGAATGCCTCCCATTCTGTTCAAAGAGCAAAAAAGAGAGTATTTTTGATATACTAGAAAGTGAAAATAATTTCTCATTAATAGAGTATAAATAAAAATGGACAACTTTAAGAACTCTGGACTTGCTCTCCTTTTATCTTTTTTTTTTTTTTTTTTTTTTTTTTTTTTTTTTTTTGCCTCGGGTGACGTCTTCCTGGGAATCCAGAATGATTTACTTCCCACACAGGAGAGTAAGACCACAGCTGTCAACTCTGGACAGCTGGATGGGAAGAATCCAAACACACAATTCCTCCTATTTTAAAACCACAAGCAAGAATTCTCAAAGTATTCTGAAATACTCCTTTTTATTTTATTTTTAATGTTTATTTTTGAGAGGGAGAGAGAGGTAGCATGAGCAGAGGAGGGGCAGAGAGGGAGACACAGAATCTGAAGCAGGCTCCAGGCTCTGAGCTGTCAGCACGGAGCCTAATGCGGGGCTCGAACCCACACACTGTGAGATCATGACCTGAAGTTCAGATGCCTAACTGACTGAGCCACCCAGGCACCCCAAAATACTACTTTTTAAAAATGCAACACTTTTATAAATTTTCTCTGAATTTTTAAATATAGAAAAGAGCCCCTTCCAAGGATGCCAAAGAGCTCTATTAGCATTTGGTATACCCTTCCAGTGTAAATGTTGTGTGTAAAAATGTACTTATTAGCCCACAAAAGCACTGACGTTAGCATGCTTTACAACTTGCAGTTTTCATTTGCAAAAGGATGTACATTTCCTCGTATTCAATGCTCACGTGTCTTTTAATGGCTCTATAGTAGTTCACGATACTGATATAGAATAATTAGCTTAATTTATTATTGGACATTTAGATAGATTCATAAAAAAGGGTTTTTTAAAGGTTTAATATGTTTAGTGTTTATAAAAGTGAAACAGGCCTGTGATTTAGCCATTGTTGGAGGCTCCCAGAAAGCAGTCCCTGATGGCCGAGGAAAACGATGCCTCTCATTGCGTCTCCTGCACAGCTGGCCAACACGCGTGACAGAGTCAACACCATTTCAATCATTTTCTTTGGCTGTGACTGTTTCTGGTAGTCAATACGCACTTTCTATATGCAAACGAATCCTGCAGTTACCATCACATCTGGCTGAGGCAAGAGACCACATCTGCCAGAGGACAGGACCTCCAACAGCAGAATCTTTTTATGTGGGTAAGAAGCTCTGAATTGTGAGCGTAATTCTCATCACAGGTTTGCTTCAATACATGTTTATTCAAATTCAAAGTATATTCTCCCGTTGTGGTGCAAGTTTTGAATATGTAGTAAGTGGGGGTAAGAAACATTTTCAGCCCTTGTTAAAAAATGGAGCCATTTGAAAAAGGAAATCACGCAGGGCAAAGAACGATAATACTGCAGAGAACAGAAATGAAGGCTGCTGACCCCATCTTTGTACCAGATAGGAATCTGTTCTCAAAGAGCCACCGTGAAAGGGACATGATTGCGTGTAATTACCCACTGAGGTGGGCTGCCTCAACCAGGAGGGTGGGCGGGGAGGGGGCCCCACGTACGTGTCCGGGTTCTCAGTGATGATCCCGTCTCCAGATTTCCCTGGACCCTGGATGGATTCCATCGCGGTCGAATAGAGAACCTTCTGTGTCCCAGACCGCTTAGCATCAGGCACATTCTGAGGGTTCTCCTCTTCTTTCTCTTTGAGGGAATGGTCGAAGATGTGGATTCCCAGCAAAAGGCTGTAGTCCATGATTTTGAAGCTTTCCAGCACCTGAGTGAGAACAAGAACCAGGAGGCAGGTCAACGGAGACGGTTCGGGAGTCTCCTCTGCAGAGCATCAGAGAGCCCGAGACACACAGCGCCTGCGTCCCTCTCTGGGGACGGCTGACAGAGGAACCGTCAAAGTAAAAACACGTGAGGTTCTTATTAGCTCTAGTTTAGTAAGGATTATCACAGTGGCTCCAACATGGTATTTTTTATGCAAATTTAAAGGGAGCTCATCTTTTCTGAACCCTCCATGAATGTTTCACTCATAACATTTATTGAAAACGTCCCACGTGCCAGGTGCGATGTAGGTCACCTTGGATTCAACCCTCACAACTCTGTGAGTTAGGTGCTATTATTGTCTCTATCTTACAGATGAACAAACTGAGACAGAGAGAGAGAGGAAGTAATTTGCTCAACATCACACACTTTATGAGCGGTGCTGTCCGGACAGGAACCCGGGCAGCCAACCCTGGCGGCCACCCCCTTCAGCACGAGGAGCACAGAAGCGACCACTGACGGTCTCTATCAGTGCGCATCCTGCTCAGCATGAAGACTCAGCTGGAATGTGTTTTTGTTTGGAATCTGTTCTTCAAATCTTGACCTTGCTGGAGTTCGGTGGTCTCCTTTGGAAAGCCTGTCTTTCAAAGTTGCCATTAGGTTCCCTACACAAGTGTTTTTAAACTTTTTTTTTAATGTTTATTTATTGCTGAGAGAGAGAGAGAGAGAGAGCAAGCACGTGCGTGAGCAAGCAAGAGTGGGGGAGGGGCAGAGAGAGACAGAGAGAGAGAGAGAGAGAGAGAGAGAGAGAGAGAGAGAATCCGAAGCAGGCTCCATGCTCTGAGCTGTTACCACAGAGCCCAATGTGGGGCTCAAACCCATGAACTGTGATGTCATGATCCAAACCAAAGTCAGAAGCTGAACTGACTGAGCCACCCAGGCGCTCCTCCCTGTACCAGTGTTTTTAAAAATTATGATCTTAAATGCACCTGGTGGCTCAGTAGGTTAAGCATCGGACTCTTGATCTGAGCTCTGGTCATGACTTCATGGTTTGTGGGACTGAGCCCCATACCAGGCTCCATGCTGACAGCTCAGAGGCTGCTTGGGATTCCCCCTCTCCCCCTCTCAAAATAAATAAATAAATAAGCATTTAAAAAATTAATTAAAAAAAAGAGTAGAGGGTGCTGCCAGACAAAGATTGCAGAGATGTTCTGACAGGAAAATGGTGGGACGTAAGGTCAAGAGAAGAAGCAGTCAACATGGCTTCCCAGTGTAGGCGGGGCTTTGATGCTCAAGATGCTCCCTCGGTGGAGGAAAAGTATCCAGGAGTGCATGAAAATGGGGCATTTTCTTCTATGATAAAGTTCTTCTCCTCGTGGTTTGTACAGGATTCTCCTCGACTACAGATTTTTAAATGCCTGGCATTTCTCACACAAAGCTGCTCGGGAAATCAAAAAAGCCCCAAAATTACAACAAGCCCGCATGGTAGAACAGTTGTCTCGGAACCAACAGGATCATCTGTCGCTGGGCCCTCGTTAGGAAACGCCTCTGAGGATCAGAGTCTATAGGAATTGTTTAACCAGAGACGGAACAGCAGCATTTCTCATTCCCCCTCAGGCCTGGGGCTTTTTGATCAGACATTTATGACACAGGAAACAGGGGTCAGGCTGGAGATTTAAATAACTTGTGGCTGCCACTCTATGGATACCAAATGGCGCGGGATTTGTGAACTATAACACAGGGGACCTTCCAGAAATATGGCCATCCCTGGCTCTCATACATGTTTGCCATCAATGAGGAAGAATGAAAGAGGGCGGCCATGAGCATCAATTTATTCACCTTTTGGTTTACTAAGTCAAGTACTTCAAGAAAGGAAGCAGGCAAGAGCTGAGAGGAGAACTTTATTATTTAAGAGGTTTAGGCAGTGGAACTTTCTAACCCAAGAGATCAGAGAGTGGCCTGGTGGCAATGTGGACCGAGCTTCCCGAACCTGGAGCCAAGACTGGAGGAGGAGGGAAGGGCGGCAGGAGGAGGTCCTCACCACTGACCCAGGGTTTGAGCACCAGACCGTTTGGTCGGTTCCCCACGAAGGTTTATCGGTGCTTTCCACGTCCATACAGCAGCATGGAGCCATGTGCAAAAACAAGACAGTTTTGCACCACGGCTGCCAAGGCCCCGGGCTCTTGAAGAGAAACCCTAACAGACACTAGATGCTTTCTTCTGACGGACAGCACAGTGTACAAGGTCCCTGACCTCTGGAGTTGTCACCCCTGCTGAAAGGGTGGCCTTCAGGGCTCACTCGGACAGCATCCCAAACCCCACGTGGGGATCACAGCCTGCAGACACCGGTGTTCCCACTCACAGGGGTCAGAGCTCCCGCGTCCCGGGGTAAGGATATAAAACATGAAGAGCATGGACGCTATGACTCCGGTGGCTTACATCGCCTCCCTGTGCCTGTGTGCTTCTCTAGAAAATGGTGACATTAGTATTATACACTGTATGGGGTGCTTTGTACAAATCCAACGTGGAAATGGAGATGAGGTGCCTAGAAAAATTCCTGATACCAAGAAAATGCTGAATTAATAGCTAGCAATCATCACCCTGATTACACGGCATAGTGACTCACTGATCACACTAGGGTGAGAGCCGACAGATGTCACCTTGAAGTAAACACCCTTAACCTCACACTTCTGAAAATAAAAATGCACAGGGAGCCAACAAAAATACAACTGTGTGTTCCGCCTGCCTACCAGGGCCCTTCTGGACCCCTGTTAAAAGTTCTGGGTTGAATGTTCAAGAGGAAAAGGGTGGCAGAGAGAACAGTTCTGGTCGAGGGGCTGTAAAGTGGTGGCTTTCCAGTCCGTTTGGGGGAACAGCCCTGTTGTCGGGGGGGGGGG
>NC_043712.1:79866753-79869207 GCF_006229205.1 Suricata suricatta
GTCTTGACACCATTATATCTCTTTCTTTTAGTGCTGCCTGTTCAAAAGCTTTCTTTAGGAAATACTTTTTCTGGGCGCCTGGGTGGCTCAGTTGGTTGAGCCTCCTACTTCAGCTCAGGTCAGATCTCACATTCGTGGGTTCGAGTCCCGCATCAGGCTCTGTGCTGACAGCTAGCTCAGAGCCTGGAGCCTGCTTCTGGTTCTGTGTCTCCCTCTCTCTCTCTAACCCTCCCCCTCTCATGCTCTGTCTCTCTCTGTATCAAAAATAAATAAAACATTAAAAAATTTTTTAAAAAAGGAAATACTTTTTCTTATATCTTCAGTGCAAGATTCAACCTGAACAGTTTGGCTTGTACATCCAGTCCCTTCTCTTGCCTCAGCACAGGCCCGAGAGAACAGGTGCATGTTCTAAGTGACACACGGTCAGGCCGGGGTCCAATCTGAACTCCTGATGTGTTAAGTGGCCAAATATCTGTCCCCGTTTATTTAAAAAAAAAAAAAAAGCTTTGCGAGAAGTAACTAAGAAAAAGCTACACGTAAAAATTTAAAAGTGAATCATTTTTCTTTTTGACTCATTTTCCACAATCTAGACTGGATTGCTGGGGTCCCTAAAGGACACCCAACTGTCCAGAGGTGACCAGCCTCCCCCTTTCAGAATGAAAGGCTTAAAAAATATAAATTCTATTCCCCTTGTGTGCAAAGTTGGCCATGATAGATTATGGGCTAAAGCCGCCGTTTATAAAAAAAAAATGTTAAGGAAGGAAGATAAATATGTAGGCATGTATTTTAAGTGAAATTCAAAAACATCTGTAATGAAAAATTCTGGGAACGGATTTTAGCCACGTGCACTGCAGACCTGAATCAGTCAGAACAAAGTGGTAGTTATGTGTCCCCTCCTGCTTCCCTAATCAAAGGGATCAAACACCTCTGCCAAAATCCTGGCGTGAGTGGGCTGGGCTATGAGTGTGCAGCCTTCTGTGAAAGGACAGACAGGCATCTGTGAAGTCTGTCACTGAGGTGCACACTTACTTGTTTTTTCTCTTCCCAGAATGTTTGCCCGACCTGGTGGTCACTAGGGCACCCTGTCCCCATGCAATCATTATGCAAAACTCAGGGTGCAATGCAAACACAGGTGTTTTTGGATCTAGCTGTGGCAAGACTTGATTTCCCTGCCTGTAAAAGGAAGGCAGGACTGATTCACAGGCGCATGCATGATCGGAATCAAGATGGAAGGCTGTTAACCCTTTCATCGCCAGAGTCAGATTTGTTTGCCGCTTCTCTCTCTAGGACTGTTTGAAGACAGTAACAACACTGCAAGACAGTAAAAGGGTCAACGTCGAGGCACTATCCCAAGGACATGAGCAAAACTATCTGTTCATGAAAAAAGCACTTTCTTCAGGTTCTCACGGCCGGTGACAGGTCAGGACTGTTCTTAAATCACAGATGGTTTCCGGACACCTGGTGACACGGCGTGGGAAATGTCCTTATACAGAACGACAGGCACTGTCGTCCCCCCTTCATGGCCAAAGGTCACACGGAGTGCCTGTCCTCCTCTTATTGCACTTGCTGCGCCACACTCCTCAGCCCGCTGCGCACTGTTTTCCGACCTGGCACTCTAAGGAGCCGGAGCAGCCACACGGTGGTCAGGACTCCGTGCTCTGGGGCCAGGCGAGGCCAGGCGGGGCCAGGTGGGGCCAGGTGCACTGGCTGACCCAAGGCTTCCCCACTCGTCTGTCCCCCGGCAAAGTACAGAACTGTTCTGGGCCTTGTTTCCTCATCTGCAAGAGCGGGATCATGGGAACTCCAACCTTACGGAGTTACTGGGAAGCCTGAGTTAATCCACATCGAGTCATAGGATGGTAATGGGCAAACCAAGCACCCAGTAAACGCCAGTTAATCCTCTGCCTGTAGACTCATCCCTGCTGGCCACGCCCCCAGAACCTCCCGGCGCCCTCAGCTCTTCTCTGCCTTCCCAGCTGCCCTTCCCCGCGATCATCATCGTGATCCCACGCCATAATTCCCTTGGGGTCATCCAAAGGATGGTGATCCAAAGATGTTCACTGAGATGCTCCCAACATTCCTCTCTACTCAGCAGGGACGTTCACTGACTCTAGACTGATGAGAACTGAGCGCCTAGTCTTGTCCCGGGCACCATGAAACCATGAAGTTGCTAGGATTTCAGAGGGACCAACAGTAAGAGTCACCTTAAGGTGGCGACCTAGCGGCCATTTCTCTGGGGGCTGGAGGAGAACACGTGCACAGACGACCCCCGCCCCTCACCTGCAGACCTGGGATGTCCTGCCCCATTTGGAAACAGCCAATCATGAAGCTCCAGCTTCCCATCACCCTGACAGACGAGGCAACCTATTCCATCCCGCCACGTCCCTGAAATGCCCTTATTTGATAACCTGCCCTCCCAAGATGAAACCCAGAACCCCCTCACCCATAAACACC
>NC_043712.1:79869307-79927748 GCF_006229205.1 Suricata suricatta
CCATCTCTGCCTCCATCTACTAAATCTTACACGTACAACAGACAATAATACCATCCTCAAAATGACACAAACCCCAATTACAGGTTGGAATAAGGCCTAGGAGAAACAAGTCAGGGAGCTGTAGAGATACCCCACGGAAAGGGTGCCTAATTTTGACTAAAGGGTGTTTCGATAGCTTGGAAAAGAGATGATACTTAGGCTACACAGCAATTTAGTTCTATGTGTCCTCATTTGTGATCCGAACAGCCAAAGCAATCTTGAATAAGAATGAGGCTGGAGGTCTCCCACTCCCAGATTTTAAGATACACTACAAAGGTGTGGTAATCAAAGCACAATGGCACTGGCACAAAAACAAATCAAGAGAACAAAATAGAGCCCAAAAGTAAACCCACACCTAGGTGGTCAATTAATGGATGACAAAAGAAACAAGAATTTACAATGGGGGGAAAGACACTCTCTTTAATAAATGGTGCCAGAAAAAGTGGACAGCTACACGCAAAATAATAAGACCAGACCTCTTTCTCACACCATCTGCAACAATAAACTCAAAATGGATTAAAGACCTAAACGTGAGACTGGAAACCATAAAAATCCTAAAGGGAACACAGATAGTAATTTCTCTGACCTTAGCCACAGCAACGTTTTCCCAGGTATGTGTCCTAAGGCAAGGAAACAAAAGCAAGATTCAAATAGTGGAACTATATCAAAATAATAAGCTCTTGCAAAGCAAAGGAAATCATCAACAAAACAAAAAGGCAACCTACTGAATAGGAGGAGATGTCTGAAAATGACATGTCCGATAAGGAGTTAATGTCCGAAAGATATGAACTTATACAACTTAAGATGAGAAAACAAAACTCCAAGTGAAAAATGGCCAGAGGACCTGAACAGACCATGTTTCCAAAGAAGTCATACAGATGGCCAAGAGACACAGAAAGTGATGCTCAACATCACTAATCAGGGAAATAACAGATCAAAACCATGATGAAATACTGTCTTACACCTATCAAAAGGCCTACAATGAAAAATACAAGGCTGGAGCCTGGGTGGCTCCGTAGGTTAAGCGTCTGACTCCTGGTTGTGGCTTGGGTCACGATCTCATGGCTCGTGGGTTCAAGCCCCATGTCTGGCTCTGTGCTTATGGCGCTGAGCTTGCTTGGGATTCTTTCCTTCTCCCTCTCTCTCTCTGCCTTCCCCGCTCACTCTCTCAAAATAAATAAATTAATTAAAAAAAATTAAAGGTAAGAAATAACAAGGGTTGGTGAAGATGTGGAGAAAAGGGAACCCGGGCACACTGTTGGTGGAAATGTAAATCGATGTAGTCACAGTGGGAAAAGGTATGGAAGTTCCTCAAAAAATTAAAAATAGAGGGGCATCTGGGTGTCTCAGTCCATTAAATGCCTGACTTTGGCTCAGGTCATTATCTCAGGGTTCATGAATTTAAGCCCCAGGTACAGCTCTCTGCTCTCAGCAGAGAGCCCACTTCAGGTCCTCTGTCTTCCTCTCTCTCTGCCCCTCCCGTGCTCTCTCTCTCTCTCTCTCTCAAAAATAAATCTTAAAAAAAATGAAAAATAGAAATATCACATTATTCAATAGTTCCACTACTGAGTATTCACCAAAAGAAAATGAAAACACTAATTCAAAAAGTATCTGCACCCCTATGCTTATTTAGTGCAGCGTTATTTACAACAGTCAAGGTACGGAAGCAACCTCCGTGTCCACTGAAAGATGAATGAATAAGATCATACATGATGAAATATTATGCAGCCATAGAAAGGAGGAGATAATGCTATTTGTGACAACAAGATGGACCTAATGGGTATTACACAAAGTGAAATAATTCAGAGAAAGACGGATACCATAGGATTTCTTTCATATGTGAACTTAAAAGAACAAAAGAATAAACAAAAAAGAACTCAGGATTGCCAGAGAGAAGGAGCAGGGGGATGGGCAAAATGGGGGAGGGGCGAGTAGCCCCAGGCTTCCAGCTGTGGAATAAACACTACACAAGAACAGAAGGGACAGCACAGGTAACAGTCGACCGTATTATGACAGCGTTGGATGGTCGTGACAGCAGCTACATTCATGAGTGTCGCATAATGTTTAAACCTGTCCAATCGCTACATTGTATAGCGGAAATGAACGTAACATTGTGTGTCAGCTACAAGCAAATAAAAAATTTTTTCTTTAGAGGTGATACTTGAACATGGATAGCAGAAGGGGAGTTTGAGGGAGAAGAGGAAAATATCGGGTAGGTGATAGAGTCCACCTATCACCTGTCTACAGACAATTCCTAAAGTCTATTCTTTAGGCCACACTCACTCCTCAGCTTCAACCCTGCATATCTGCAGTGGGCTAGTTCTTCTTCTTCTTCTTCTTCTTCTTCTTCTTCTTTTTTTTTTTTTTTTTTAACATTTATTTATTGTTGAGAGACAGAGCACAAGCAGGAAAGGGTCAGAGAGAGAGGGAGACACAGAATCTGAAGCAGCTCCAGGCTCTGAGCTGTCAGCACAGAGCCCGATGTAAGGCTCGATCCCATGAACTGTGAGATCGTGACATGAGCCAAAGTCAGAAGCTTAGCCGATTAAGCCACCCAGGTGACTGGGCTTCTGGACATTCTGAAACTTCTATGCAACTGCCTTGCATAGAACTATAAATACTTATTTTTCCTCCAAAGCAGTTCTCTCCCCTACTTCTCTCTTTTGTTCAAAATCATCCTGATGCGGGTTTCAGACTCCCTGACTTCTCTTTTCATCAAGCCTCCCAGGCTTGCAGCTTCTATAATTGGAACATTCCTTCATGCTAATGCTTTGATTTCAACTTCTCTTCCTTCCACCTTCCCATCTATTCTGACCACATCAAAAGCCTTCAGACTCCCACCATCGCTCAGGTGACACTGAGGGTCCTTGTGACTGTGGTTCCAGCCAACATCTGGTTGCTACTTATCATCTGTATAGAGGTATCTTCCAGGCTGGTCAATCTGAAATCCCTTAGTTACCCATGAAGGTGCCCTAAAGATGTAATCCCTGGTAGTGTCACTCATGTTCTTTCTTCTGGAAGGTCCTTACTATCTTTTCAAATCTTCCTGATTCTTTAAAGCCTCTACTGACTCGTTTCTTCCTGAAAATTATACTCATGATCTCCATAAAACATTGAGAACACATCTCCCCTCTGAAAAATGAAACACATGATCAGTGTCCCTCTATGGAATCACACTTGGTTGTACCTGTATTTTTCCTATCACACATACCAGGTTGTTCCGCCCACCAAAGGCTTGTTTTTGTGTCCCCTGATGTACATCCTGATCATAGCAGAAATGTGTATTTTTTTATATTGCTATCCATGTGAGCAGACAAAAGAAAACCAAAATATTCAGCAAGAATCTATAGTACTATATACTACATCTTAGATCTCAAACAGAAGAGTTTGGTATTGTATTTCAAGATTATAATGCTTGAGGGAAAATCTTCAGTACTGAAAGTATTAATTGTGATTTTGTGCTCCATGTTGTCAGAAGAATAAAGATAACAGTGTTTTCAAACCTACCCACACCAGAGGCTTTTATACACACTGTGTCAAGGGCAAAAGCCAGGCTGTTCTTTATAGAGACATTTAATGTACTGATTAGTAGGAACACAACTAAAGGGTAGACACCAGGCAAGATTATTTTGCAATAAACCAGGCAGAGCTTGGAGTCCAGTGGGAGTATCATTTTTTAGGACACCTTTGCAGAGAGGGTGTCACAGGGAGGGTCAACTTGAAGGACTTAAGCCATCCAAGCACACTGGGTGTTGACTCTGAGAGGGAGGTCTGTTCTAAAACACATCTCAGGGCCTGCTTAGCTTTTCTGTCCTCTGTTTCTCTACTTTTCCAATCTGTCTGTACAGATAGGAAGGTAAGCTGGTAGAAGACTGAGAAAGGACAATTATTGGATGAGCTCAACAGACCTTTTGAAAAACAGCCACATTTATAAATTGGCACCTAGCACCACAACTATTAAGAGTGGCGGGGGCATCTGGGTGGCTCAACTGGTTAAGCATCTGGCTCTTGATTTTGGCTCATGTCATGATCTCATGGTACGTGAGATCGAGCCCTGCATTGGGCTCTGTGCTGACAGCCAGCCTGCTTGGGATCCTCTTTTTTCCTCTCTCTCTGCCCTCCCTGGCACGTGTGCACACATGCCCACATGTGCTCTCTTTCTCTCTCTCTCAAAACAAACAAACATAGAAACAACAGTGGCAACAACAATGCAACTCAAGTAGTGTGTAAGGGATACCTTCTGGAAGATGGAGAAGTTCAGGATTCTAGGAGGAAAAGAAATGCATAATCAGATCTTAGGCAAGCAAGGTTTCTAATTATTTCCCATGTCACAGGGATTCTTATGGAAATTAGTCCATTCAATTAATATTTTATCAAGCACCTACTATCTGGTAGCTGCTCTCGTTAAGAAATTTTTTGAGCATTCTGGCTACTGTACAAAAGAATGAGAACATCACCATTTCCCGACCCCTAAGGAATGAAGCGGTTTAGTCAGTGGCCATCAACAGCTGCTAACATTGAAAGAAAGGCATTCTGACATTATGTGTCTCCTGATGGAGGAACAAACTCCAATCAAGTCAAATATAAATTTGACCAAACCTGTGGATCCAACAACCAATCTACAGGAAAAAGAGGGGACAGATGAACATGTTAAAAGAAACTATGAGGATGTAATCAGCAAAATCTGGACTACGGGATAAACAAACTAAACCAATTTCTTCAACAAATATCTTCACAATGAATAAACAAGTGAAGGGGGGCAGGGGGGCTGGTACTTAACAAGTAGACCATATTTAAATGCTAATCCAAACTAACCAAACTGTTTCTGAAACAGAGATTTCAGGGGCGCCTGGGTGGCTCAGTTGGTTAAGTGTGCAACTCTTGACCTCAGCTCAGGTCTCTGTCTCAGGGTCATGAGTTCAAGCCCCATGTTGGGCTCCATGCTGGGTACAGAGCCTACTTTAAAAAAAAAAAAAAGAAATTGGAACACTGACCAGTAAGAATAAATTTTGTAAAGGTATGATAATGGAATTATAGTTCTTTTCTTAAATAGGAGTCTTTGGTTTTCAGGGATTCTTTTTTTTTATTTTTTTTTAATGTTTTATTTATTTTTGATATAGAGAGAGACAGAGCATGAGAGGGGAAGGGGCAGAGAGAGAAGGACACAGAACCGGAAGCAGGCTCCAGGCTCTGAGCTAGTCGTCAGCACAGAGCCTGACGCGGGGCTCGAACCCACGAACGTGAGATCTGACCTGAGCCGAAGTCGGAGGCTTAACCGACTGAGCCACCCAGGTGCCCCTGGTTTTCAGGGATTCTTAATGTGAGTCAAATAATGGGATACCCAGAATGCACTTCAAATTCTGTGTGGACAGGGGACAGTGACATGAAACAAGATTGGCCAGGGGTTAAATATTCCTGAAGCTGGGTACAGGGCACATGGTGGTTCTTTATGCTGTTTTGTTCCCTTTCGTATATATTTGAATTTTTCAAAAATAATGTTTAATTTACTGAGGTGCTTAGGTAAAATGCATTTTATATTTCATAAGTTTTTGTAAGACAGAGAGATCAAGAGAGAGCAAGCAGGCACAAGTCGGGGAGGGGCAGAGAAAGAGGGAGAGAGAATCCAGATGTGGGACTCAGACCCACACGCACCATGAGATCATGACCTGAGCCAAAGTCGGTGCTTAACAAACTGAGCCCCCCAGGCCACCCTAGATGAAATGCATTTATACTCCATTTGGACTTAGCTTACTACTATCTCTGCTGGTGGCAGGCACAGGGGGCACAAAGATGAAAATTAATGATCTGGGATTTTAACTAAAGTGGTTAAAGTACGAAACTTGCTCTGTTTGATTCTCACCTCACCTGATCGCTCACTGACAGAAGATCTAAGGAATAACCAAGTCAGCAAGAAGGGGAGCTGATGGGAAGATGTAGCAAAGGCCCTGAGTAATTTTCCCACCTGGCCTACAGTCTTGTGCTTGAATAAAGAATACATGACTGGCAAAAACGCTTGTGTGAATTTCAACAACATAAGACCATTCAAAATATTCTCCTGCGGCTTTCATGCAAGTAGATGTTCCCAGATGCACTGGTTTAGGGACAAATGAATCAAAGGGTCTGTGATTCCATGCAAGGTGAGTCCCTTGGAGTATGGTTCCTGAATTACTTGTATGTGCAAGTTAGTTAAAGCTCAATACTGCCGTTTAAATTAAATTTAATTTCCTCAATAAGGCCCGGAGTGTGCTCTGCTAATATAATAAAAAGAAAAAATAGGAGACAAGCTATACACTTTTGGCTGGGAAGGCAGACTGAAATAAATATTCAATCTGTAGCCTGCTTATGGCAATAATGTGTTTTTCACTGTGTCGAATGCAGTGATTTAGACTTCAGGGCGTGCTTGATTGCCACGTACCACTGCTTTCTGTGCTCACTTGAAAAGCTTGCAATTATCAGAGTATATTTTATAGAGACCAGAAATAGCCGTCTACCATTTTAAGAGATTATATATGACCACATATACAGTCATACATATACATCAACTTCTATACTGGGGGAGTTGTGGGGTTTCTTTATAGATACTTTGTCTCCATAAATAAAGATGCCTTAACAAATTATTTTGTAAGCACATTTAAAAGCAATGCATTAAAATTGCCAAGTCCTTCTGGTTATATATCTTCTGGGCATGGGGCCAGGTGCTCAGGGCGACTTGCGAGCCACACTTGGTGCCCGTTTCCACACCTACTTCAATGAACGAGGTAAGATTCCTGGACCCTCCTCATCAGCGTCTATACCTCTCCTCTTCTCCAGGTAAAGGGGAAAGAGGACCCCCCCTTCCCTCTCTCTGCTCGCTCTAATGGACAGAGAGAGGGAAGAAAACGAGTAGTATATGTCTGCCATAAATAAGGACTTGATGGTTGGATTTAAACTATAAACTCTAAGCTTCTTAAAGGTAAGGACCACAGTCTATCCATTTTTTTTTGTACCTCTGATGGGCTTCACACGGAGCCTTATGCAGAGGAGGACAAAACTATTTGCTGAATGACATACGATTAATTCGGTAGGAAGGTGACACAGCATCTGTCAAATGAGGGTTCTCTGGTGGTCTGAAGACAGAGAGATCAAGCCAACCCACGCTCTGAGATCACAAAAGGTTCCACAGGACTGGAGGAGTCTTGGGTTTGGGAAAGTCACCATTGGCACTGAGCAACTGACAGCCTAAAAGAACAGCAAGTGCATACTTAAGGGGTGAGTTGTGAGAAGTGATATAAAACCTTGGAAGTAACGGTAAATCTTTGGGGTCTTGAGGTATTACAATTTATTTTTTTTAAAGAGGAACACGTACATGGTCAAAATTAAAGAACGTATAGGAGGGTGGCTCAATGCTGCGTTCCATGTAACGTGAGCGTGATGCAGTGAGGAACCAACTATAGAAAGGTAAGAAGCCTGTGGCAATGTTCTTATCTCCATGTGTCACCAAGTGATCCAAACCCAACCATCGTCTTTTTAGGTGTTTACCTAAAAAGACGGAGGGATCAAAGAGGGATGTTACACCAGCCCTGAGACAGAGTTCGACTTTGAACAAGGAGAGTATTTTCTAAGTTGAGAGGTGACCAAGAACTAGAAGACAGAAATATTAATTTTTTAATGTTTATTTAATTTTTTAAGTGAGAGAGACAGAGTGTGAACAGGGTAGGAGCAGAGAGAAAGTGAGACACAGAATCAGAAGCAGGCTCCAGGCTCTGAGCTGTCAGCAAAGAGCCCGACGCGGGGCTGTAACTCACAAACCGTGAAATGACAATCTGAGCTGAAGTTGGTTGAGCCACCTGGGTGCCCTTAATTTTTAAATTAATGTGTGTGGAGGTGGATTATAGTGAGCAAGTGTAGTGGAAAATTAACAAAAATCTACTTCTCCCTGCGCATCTGTGTCCAGAAAAGGAAATCTGCAACCTGGGATCACTGCTTTCAATGGTCCGTGAAGATCAGGCTGTTGCCTTTTCTCTGAAATTGCTAATAATCTAGGAAGAAGGTGGGGAGCTGTTTCAGAGAGAGGACCATCCGAGGAGGACTCATCTCTGCTTCCTGAGGATGCACATCATGATCTGAAGCCAGATTCGCAGGTGCCTAGGAACTCAGCGAACACGGTGATGGCATCTGGCCCCGTTTGTTTTGGAAACAGCTAGAGCTGCCTAAACTTGGACAAGGGGGCAAAGTTTATGCATGAGGTCTTCACGTGGAGAAACGAACGGAGGAAGTTAAGGAGACATGGACTCCAGGCAGGCTCACATTCAGGCTGGGGGAGGACATTTAACAGAAACATCAGGTTTTAACTTCCCTGCATCCTCAAGAGCCATGGACGACCGACACATTCCATGACAAACGCATCCCCTTGTGAAATAGTTTTTTTGAATCAGACACGTAGGGAAGGACACAGCTGTGTCCCTCTGAAATAAAACGCTGAAATTTAATACACGAATTCATTAATAACAGATTGTTCTTGGCCACTTCCCTCTTGTCGGGGAGGCAGAAATTCCTCACCAGACAGGAGGGCAGAATTTCAAGGGATGAAAGTGAGGAGAGAAGAGTTCTACTTGCCTGATCAAAGCGCCGTGTTAAAAAAAAAATGTCTTTGAAGGAAGAACACTGGTGACATCAAAGGAACATTCCCTTGCAGGGGAGGGGGCCGGATAAAAACTGTGGACTGATGTTGACAGGGATGCACAGCTATGTCCCTGAGCCAAAGCCTCTCAGGAGCCAATGTGAGTTCGTCTGCTTGGGAAGCGCTGGAGCTAAAAGGTGGCCCAGGAAGTACCCTGCCTTGCACAAGGCAGTCACACAGGCCCTGTCCCCACAGCAGTGTGGGGACTCAGCACTGATGTCAAATGAATAAAATAAAGCCCTGTTAAAATCAAACCCATTTCCCCCTTTAGAAGCGTTTCTTCCACTTGCCGGAGCTGAAGGCTTCTGGGAGGAAGACCAGATCACGTGTGACAGGCGCACAGCCAGGTGGGTAAAGTGCCACGTGATACTTCAGAGCCATTTTCTGAACTCTGTAACGTTTCCCCAGACCCTGGAAACTCTCAAAAACACTCCTTCAGTCTCTGCAAGTCCATCTGTCACCAAATTCCAGAAGTTTCTCCTAAGCTATGGAGCTTCTCAGCACCATTTTAGAAGCCACTAGGGGTTGCTGCCCTTTGTTCCCTTTGGTTTGGGGGTTGACAGTCATGCTCTATGTCACACAGTCATCCATGTGACTGACTCACGCTGGCATCCACAACCGGATCCACGCTGGCCAACCTCAAAGGCTTTCCAGAACCCTCTTCAAAGGCAGAGTCGCTACCGTCATGCCTCGCTGAGGTCACTTCCCCTTCCTGCTGTGGCTCTCCTCTGGCTTCCCAGGATTCCCAGCGGGGACATTTCCTTCCCTCTCCTTTCTCCCCTCAGATACTTTGTGAGTCCTTCCATTTGGGAACCTACAATGACCTTAACTGAACATTTACAATCAACTACAAAATCAAAGACCGGTAGGTTCTTTTCACACCAGAGCAGAAAATCCTAATATACTGGACATGGCGTCATTCCATTTCATAAGCCCAAGGACTTCAGCTTCTGTTCAGCTGCACTGTTGTATATTTATATTTCTGTGTGCCAACTTACTTAAAATGAAAGCTGGTTAGACACAAAACCACCACCACCACACCTCAGGGGATACTGAAATTCTCTAATTCTAGGCGATCTTTTAGGCAAAGGAAAAGGAGTTTACTTAGGGGCAAGGAAAGATACTGCCAGCCTCCTGTTTCTTTTCTTTCTGTAGAAATTTTTATAAGGCTCCATTTGGTTTGACGGGAGGATTAAAACACACTGGCCTGATAAGCTTGCCATTTCTGCCTGAGTCGGGAAGCATTCTTGAAAGCTCCTCACACAGGATCCCACAGCACATCCAGAGCTTTGTTTCCCTTTCCACACGAGGTGGGAAGCCATCCTCTTCATTGTAACCGTCACATTTCTCAGAAAGAAGCCCTGCTTTTCAGTGACTCAGATTTCATGCACACGCATGTTGGTAACGTCTGGTAAGGGTTAACGGGCTTGATCGCACTTCCCATTAAACTTTTAAAATTAAATGTTTGGGTTCCTTGGTCACTGTTTCCCTCTCTCCCTCCTTCGGTGAAGAAGGTCACACAATAACTCATTACCCTGTCCAAACTGAGTTCTCTGCTTGGTTGAGCCTGTTCTCTACAGCACCTTTCCCACGAGCTCCTGGTCGGAGCGGGAAAACGGTCACTGTGCACTTGGGAGTCCATCCGCTTTGAACCTGTGTTGCGACTTATTGTTTTCATGTTAGCAGATGTAAGAGAACCTGAGTCTGGAGTCACCCTGGGGGTAAGCTATGACCCAGCATGTGAGCTCTGGGGTCCTGGGAGGTGTCACCTGGCCCAAGTCTCCATTTCTTCATATTAGAAAGGGAATCATGCCACTCACTTATGTTACAGGGCGACTGTGAGGATTGATGAGAACCCACCTACAATATTAAGCAAGTCCACAATCAATGTCAACTGAACCAACCTGCATATGCAATGAGCCTTGGAAATGTGTCTTTATGGTCCAGGAGATCAGGTGTTAAATATGGTACTGTGTGCAAGTATTTTATGACTACATATTATGTATGATGTGTTCTAGAGGCTAAGCTACTTTGGTATCTACACATTGAATCAATGACGCAACTCTGTCTCCACCAAAAACTGGAACAGCTGGTCTGGCTCAAGTTGAGGTACCCCTGAGTTGGTAGAAGGTCAAGAACAGTGACAGAAGAAAAACAATACAATACAACGATTTCCATAGCTTCCCTGAACCGCTCTTGTATTGACCATCGTTCTCCTTCTCTCACTGCCAACAGAAGCTCCCTCCCATCATCTGCTTGCTTCATGGCGGACCGGCGGCCACCTGCCACCTGCAAAAGCTTGTGCAGACATCACCCCCTTTCCGGGGTGGAGGAACAGATGTGCTGTTGTCTTAAAGTGGGAGAGTGGGCACCACCCTAAATAGCTGTTGCCTCTAAGCCTTTCCCAAAAGACTAACATGGGCCTACTGCTGTTCTGTCAAGTGGTTTAAGGGGTGGCAAAATGAAATCACAGAGTTTCCGTTCTCTTAGAGGGCAGATTCTCATGGGTCAACATTAAACACATACCCAAGCGATTACAAAATAATTTAGAAATGCTAATGGTTATTACAGAGATTTAGATCGAAGTTCTGTGAGCATTCAAAGTCTCAGAGAAAGGCTTATGACCACACACATACGCGGCCACGTCCTGTGCCTCAGGCTTTTCCTTCCTAGGGAAACCCTACCGATCGCATTAAGTCCCAGAGACACATGGTTGACCAGTCAACTTTACCATTAGTTTTTCAGTGTCCATTTTCACCACGTTTGCTCTGTCCCCAAACTGCTTCCTTATGGGATTCCTCTTTTGTTTTGCTGGAGCATATTCTCAGGTAATTTTTAAACAAGAGACTTAAACACACACCTATCAGAATAGCTAAAACAAAAAAATTACAGAAGACCGCAAACGCCGGAGAGGATGAAAAGAAATGAGATCACTTATACGCTGCTGGGGGGAACGTAAAATGGCACAGGTTCTATGGGAAAGAGTACGGCAGTTCCTTCCAAAAGCCAACACGTGCTTACAGTGTCATGGCAGGTGCACACGGCACTTCTGCTGGAGACATGAAGAACGCTTACGGAAAACCTGCACAGAAATGACCACAGCAGTTTTTTTTCCCCCAACAATCAAACACTAGAGGAAAACCCCAGGCTCTCCAGCAGGTGAACGGTTACGCGGCAGTGCATCAACACCGTGAAATATGACTCAGCAATGAAAAGGGGCAACTACTCACACTCACAGTAGCTTCGATGGGCTGCCAGCACAGTATGTGGAGAGAAGTCCATCTCAGAAGTGGTCTCCTGTGCGACCATATTTACATGACATTCTTGAAATGGAAACATTACAGAGAAAGAAAACAGAATGGGGGTTGCGAGGGAGGAGGAAGGTGGCTTCAGTTATATCTAACAGGGTAGCACGAGGGATCATTGTGAAGGGACTGTTCCGTACTTAACTGTGGCCATTAAGTCAATCTATCTATGCATAGCATTGCATAAAACCACACACACACATACCCACATACAGATACACAAAAGAGTGCATATAAAACTAGTAAACTCTGAAAAAGGTCAGCGGACAGTATCCAATGTGAATTTCCTGTTCTGATGTCACACTAGGGTCATACAAGATGTTGCCACTGGGGAAACCAGGCAGGACGTGTATGAGGTCTCTCTGTATTATTTTTTCCAACGACATGTCAGTGTACAATGATCTCAAAATAAAAATTTTTGTCAAAGACAGTTTCTAAGTAGAAACCTGTTTCAAGTCCTTGAGAACGTGATAAAGTCTTTATTCTCACAAGGAAATCTGGCTTGGCTAGGCAGACATCTAGGTCCAAAATTATTTTCTCTTAGACTAGAGTGTGGAAGGCACTGTTCTACTATTTCCCAGAGACCTTTATGATTCCTTCCAGCTCAAACAATCTTTGATTCTAGGAGCTGGTTTTATTTGTTCACCAATGCTGACTTTGCTTTGTGTTTATATTGCCAAGGTATCGAAGTAATGATAGCACACAGAGCAAAACTCATTATCTAAAACAATGGAGTAAATCAAAAAATCATGGGATTAGAGTGTTTGTAAAACATAATTTGAAAGACAGAGCACTTATTTATGTCTCTTTTGGGCAAGTAATCATTCAAGATATGGTGCAGAGATGGGGAGTTGTTGCTACTCCTGTACCTAACAGAAATAAGGCCTGAAGCATTTTCCCCTCTTTTTTTAATTAAAAAATTTTATTAAAATTTTAAATGTTTACTTTTTATTATTATTTTCTTTAATGTTTGTTTGAGAGAGAGAGAGAGACAGAGACAGAGCAAGAGTTGGGGAGGGGCAGAGAGAGAGAGGGAGACACAGAATCTGAGGCAGGTTCTAGACTTTGAGCTGTCAGCACAGAGCCCAATGCAGGGCTCAAACTCACGAATGGCAGATCATGACCTGAGCCAGAGTCGAACGCTCAACCAATTAAAGCATTCCAGGCGCCACAGCATTTTTTCCTCTTTAGTGGCAACTGGGAAGGCGATCGATATAAAAAGAAAGAAAAAAACTGTCTACACTAAGTGCAAAAAATTAATGCTGAACAAAACATAGCTGGGGGCTAAGCACTGGCCATAGGGTTCAAGTCAGTAGCACAGAAAACAAGCTACCTGGTAATCCCTGCAAATATAGCTGAGAAGACTCCGATTTACGAGTTTAGAGCCACATATAGAAAGACTGGTCCTGGGGTGCCTGACTGGCTCAGTTGGTTATGTATCTGACTTCAGCTTGGGTCATGATCTCACAGTTCGTGGGTTCAAGCCCCGCGTCGGGCTCTGTGCTGACAGATCAGAGCCTGGAGCCCGCTTTGGATTCTGTGTTTCCCTCTCTCTCTGCCCCTCCCCTACTTATGTTCTGTCTGTCTCTGTTACAATAATAAATATTAAAAAAAGAAAAAGAAAAAGATTGATCCCACTCTGCACATCAAAAAGGCTCAGTATTCTTATGACTGGTTTCATTAAATTCTGAAAACCTATTAATATTGATGGTGTCAGACACTTGTGTGAGAAAAGAAAATTGGTTCCACACTATTTAAAAATTAATAACTTTGCCGCACAACAAAAATGGTAATAAATGTAAAGTAACTCATTTGGGTCATTGATTACCAAGACTGTGCCTGATGGGCCTCCCACTTGAAGGAATAAGAAATATTTGGATTATAAACACAAGCTCTCGCTAATACACTGTGCAATGATGTCAATTCCCCAGAGTTATCAATACATATTGTAGGATGTAATAATTCATCAGGTTAATTAAATGATACGGGGAGTCTTTAGATTTTTCAAAGAGAAGCTATGTCAGAGAAGAAATAATTATAGTAAATTAAAAAGGAATATAAAAATAGTTCCTAATTATTCTTCCAAAAGGAACACATAAATTTCAATTCAAAAGGGGGTTTCTACCTAATCTTGTAATATGTTCTGGGTATATACAATAAGTCAAGTAATGCACCCGCAGTGAAGTATCGGGAATGAGTCTGGCCTCTGAGACATTGACAGTCTAGAGGGGCAGGTAATATGTGCCCCTAAAGGAGACAGGGGCAGTATTAAATAAAGTCTAATGACATCTCCAATATTGTTTCTACGATGCTAGAGAGGGTGTGGAGAGACGGGCACCCTCCTACACTGTTGGTGGGAATGTAAACTGGTGCAGCCGCTCTGGAAAACAGTGTGGAGGCTCCTCAATAAACTATCGACAGAACTCCCTTATGACCCAGCAATAGCACTGCTAGGGATTTACCCAAGGGATATAGGAGTGCTGATGCATAGGAGCACAGGTATCCCTATGTTCATAGCAGCACTGTCAACAATAGCCAAAACATGGAAAGAGCCTAAATGTCCATCACCTGATGAGTGGATCAAGAAGATGTGGTATATATACACAATGGAGTACTACATGGCAATGAGAAAGAATGAAATCTGGCCATTTGTAGCAAAGTGGATGGACCTCGAGGGTGTCATGCTAAGCGAAATAAGTCAGGCAGAGAAGGACAGATACCATATGTTTGCACTCATAGGTCTAACAGGAGAACAGGAGAAACCTAATGGAGGACCAGCGGGGGGGGAGGAAGAGGGAAAGAGAGTTGGGGAGAGAGAGGACGCAAAACTTGAGAGACTACTGAATACTGAAAACAAACCGAGGGCTGAAATGGGGGGGAAGGGGGATGGTGGTAATGGAGGAGGGCACTTGTGGGGAAGAGCACTGGGTGTTGTATGGAAACCAATTTGACAATAAACTACTTTAAAAAATAATAATACTGTTTCTACGAAAAAACAACTGAAATATAAATACACTTTTGTGACACAAGTGGCTTAATACAGGGACACTTGGGACCTTGACTGTGATTCAAAATGGAGATCGTCGGCTTTACTGTATTATATTCTCAATGACCACGTGGCAGACACATCAGTGAAAGTGGATACTCCCTCCTCGACAGGGAGAATGCAAAAATCAGCTAGCTACACAAAAGTCACCAAAGACAGACTTTTCTTGGAGATGTAACCTAAATGTGTCTCTTCGTCATCACATGGTTTACTGTGCTTAGTCCTTTATTCAAATACTATCTCAATAAACATTTACTTAGCACTGGGCAATGTAGATACAAAGAAAATGAAGGTTTGATTCCCAAGCTCACGGACCTGCATGTGAATAAATACAACAGTGTGTTGAATCCCACAGAAGAGGTGACCCCAGGGTGTTTGGGGAGTCGCAGCACGGTGATCTCAGAGGACAAGATGCTGGCAGTCCTGAGGGGAGCAGGTGAGGGGGAGGTGAAAGGAAGTGGGAAGAGGTCTAGCAGAGAGAGGCACGCAGGAAAAGCCCAGAACCTTCACAGAACACGTCCAGGAGATGGGAATGGCTGGGGAATGAAGGGGCTCTGGAAGGTGAGAGAAGGCAGAAAAGGGAGCCGAAGAAGAGGGAGGCGGGGCCAGAGCAGGAAGGATGTTGACGGCCCAAGCTAGGAAGACTGGGCACTGCTGCACGGGCAGGTGGTCTTCTGACCACTTTGGCGGCAGCCATGTGAAGGCACGGTGAAGGCAGTGATCCTGAAAAGGAGTAAGCAGGGGCACCTGGGGGGCTCAGTGGGTTAGGCATCCAACTTTGGCTCAGGTCATGTCTCACGGTTTGTGACTTTCAGCCCCATATCGGGCTCTGTGCTGACAGCTCAGAGCCTGGAGCCTGCTTCCGATTCTGTGTCTCCTCCTCTCTCTGCCCCTCCCCCGCTTGTGCTCTGCCTCTGTCTCTCAAAAATAAATAAATATTAAAAAAAAGAAAAAGAAAAGAAAGAAAAGGAGTAAGGAGGCTACTGCAAAACTCCCAGAGAAGGGGCAGATCTAAGAGTTACTTAGGAGGCAGACTGGGGCGCGCCGGGGTGGCTCAGTCGGTTAAGAGGCCGACTTTGTCTTGGGTCATGAACTTGCGGTTTGAGAGTTCGAGCCCCGTGTTGGGCTCTGTGCTGAAGCTCAGAGCCTGGAGCCTGCTTCAGATTCTGTGTCTCCTTCTCTCTCTGTCCTTCCCCTGCTCACACGGTCTCTCTCTGTCTCTGAGAAAATGAATAAATGGAAAGGAAAAGGAAAAGGAAAGGAAAGGAAAGGAAAGGGAGAGGAGGGGAGGGGAGGGGAGCAGAGGGGAGGGAAGGGAAGGAAATGAAAGGGAAGGAAAGGAAAGGAAAGTTAAGGAAAGAAAAAGGAGGCAGACTGGATGGTCCACGGTAACTTACTGAGTCTGGAGAAAGAATGGCCTCCCGGTTTATTCGTCTCACGGGGATGGTTTGAATAAACCCTACTTCCTGTATTCAACGGCAAGTGACCTAGGATGTCCTGACAGTGCTCTTGCTGTCACGACTCGGATCCTGGGTCAAGGTCGCTTACGGGTGCAGAGGGCTGTCACAGCAGGCCGGGGGTGAGGCCCACGGAGAGGAAATGCTCCCAGAAAGGGGACCTCATTATTCACATGCCCCTTTCCCCCAGACGCTGCCTGTAAGGCACAGCAGCACGGAGGCTGGGGAGGACCCAGGATCGGGAGCCCCCATGCTTTTGGGAAGAATCTTTGAATCGTATGGGAAGGACAGATGAAGTGTGCTCAGTTTTCTAGGAGGGTTCCGAGGGGCTCCTGTCCTATGTGGGGGAGCCGGCCAGCGATGGGCCATCCTGGGAGCCAGGCTCACAGACGAGGGCCCAGGCTCAGACTGGGGAAGCCGGGAAAGGGGGAGCAGGGGTGCCCCAGAGAGGCCGGGAGTTGACAGCTCACTGTGGAACAGGCACTCCAGGCCATTTCTGGGCCAGGAGACCAGCAGCAGCTCGGACTGGGAACTGGGGAAAGTGACTGTGGGGAGCAGGGCACGACGGACCCAGGCCGCGCTGGGTCAATGAGCCATGCGGGTGTCCTCTGGCCGGTGCTCACGCAAGGGGAATGGGGTCCTGGGGTGAGAGGTTAGGCCACAAAATTAAAGAAGTGGAATGGGCAGGAAGCAGGAGGTCAGGAGGCTTCTCATGTCTGCCTGGGGACGACAGGCAGGCTGGGGTCCAAAGGCCTGGGAGTCTCGGATTGGCCGCTTCTCAGCCCTTTGAGGACCCTGGCACCCCCAGAAAGGGCCTTTGGCATTATTTTGGCTCCTGACTGCTCCCCCTCCTGCCTCGCATGCCCCCCTTCCTATGACCTGCCTCAGCACAAGGAGCTGCAGCTCGGGGACATGTCCTGCTCCTTCACGCCTCTCTTCCACGGATCTCTCTTCTAGAAATGCGCCTCCACCACTCTGCTGGCCTGGAGAAGTCTTGGGCCAAACCACGAGAGGACGTCACCTCCCCCGGTCTGCACAAGCCTTAGAAGACCATCATCGCACTGGACTACAACGTCCGACTTCTGACGAGAAACGGAGGCCATCATGTCCGTGTTGGCAGAGAGCAGGCCTGCAGGGCACCTGCTGGGGGGACGTAAAAGGATGTGTCCCCCCCTTGGGTCTTGTTCACCTTTCTGCTGACAGAGCCATGCGGGCCCTTAGTTCTACCGCGTCTAGAGTCTTAGTTCTACCGCATCCCTGAGACAGAGGAGGCTGACCTGCAGATACAGACTTTGGCCCTGGCGCCAGCCTGGGGGGACCCCACGTCCTTCCTGGATCTCCCTGGCACCTCAGCCCGCACGAAAGCTCCGTTCTACAGAGTGAGGGAGGTGAGAGGCCAAGAGATGCTCCCAGCCAAGCCCACCGCACAGCCCATTCTAGCCACCCAGGGTGCTGGGAGAACCTGATGAGAAATAGAGAGAGAGAAAGGGATATGGAGGGAGAGAGAGAAGGGGGGCATCGTGGCCTGGCTCTGGCATGGGGACTCAGCCTGCGGGGAGGGGGCTGGGGGGTCAGGGTTCCAGGGGACTCAGGAACTGGGGAGGGAGGGAGCTGACAGCTTCTGTCAGTTTTGCAAAGAGGCCTGTGACCATTAACCCTGGAGACCCTCCGTTCTGGAACCGGGCCTGAGCTGCTCACGGCACTTCTGCCCAGGGAACCAGGTGCTGACTCCAGATCACACAGGTCGTGCTCATGGTCAAGAGAGACCACGGAAGGGACCCGGGTTCCCTCACGGCGAGGCAGTGAAAGGCTCCCACGCCGCCCTGAGAAAAGCCTCTTTGGAGATAAATGTTGTGAATCATTTAAAGGAGTTCATCGTCTGAGTCTGAGTCCAGATCAAAGGGGGCGGATGAGAGGGAGTTGGCTTTTGAACCTCGGCACTGACCTTCCTTAAAACAACACATCTTCCAAAAATAAAAAATAAAAAAGCCAATCTCCAGGGTCTCGTTCCTCATGAAGAGACATGTTTGCCATCGTCCTGTCAGTCCTGGGCTCAGGAAACACTAATTAACAGGCAAATCTGATGCAACGGCTCTTTCACATGTGACTCTTCCCATTTTGTTTTTCTGGGTGTAGAAGCGTGTGGTTTTAGAACACGCACACGAGAAAACGGCTTTCCATATTCAAGAGGCAAGAAGCACACAGGCACACAAAGAGAAAGCAGATCTAAAATTGGAGAGGCTTGTGCTAAACTCTGGGGAGCGAGAGTCACTTTTCACCCACGTCCTGTAAGGGCAGAGAAAGCACAGGAAAAGGTCTCTACTCAAGTGCGTGCGCTGTTTTTTCTTTTCTAAAAGAAAACCCTGCATCATTCACATTCACCCAGATATCCGAATAGCTCAGCTGGACATTTTTGTTGTTGTTGTTGCTGTTGTTGGTTTGCTTAGTTCCTTTGACTTATGAAAAGATAATTTTAAAAAGTTCCTTACAGCGAACCTTTATGTTTCAATTGTGAAGAGCACACACTTTGTACCTGAAGAGATGTGGGCTCTGCCCGTGACTCACTAAGTAATGCTGGGAAGGTTTCTTAACCGCTTTAAGGGGCTGACGATTTACCAGCAAAAAGGGAAATGAGAATGGTCACAAACTTTAAATGGATGCTGAGAAACTTAAATGAAATGTACACTAAAATCTAGGCTAGCCTGGAGCACTAGACATTAAGAGCGGGAGCTGTGGCTGGGCGCCTGGTGGCTCAGTTAGTGGAGTGTCCAACTTCGGCTCAGGTCATGATCTCACGGTTTGTGAGTTCGAGCCCCGTGTTGGGCTCTGTGCTGACAGCTCAGAGCCTGGCGCCTGCTCAGATTCTGTCTCCCTCTCTCTCTGCCCTTCCCCCATTCATGCTCTGTCTCTGTTTCTCAATAATAAATAAATGTTTAAAAAAAAAAAAAAAGAAGAACCCGAGCTGTGGAGTAACATCACTAACAATTAAACAACCCATTCAGCGACGCTGCTTTGCATATTAACATGCAGAAAAAAAGGACCCATACATAGTAGGACTGTGTTTCTCAGCAAGGATTCTCCCCGCCCTCTGTACCAGTGCTGGTCATCTGTCCAGGCCCACACGAGGTCCAGAAAGCCACAGCCTCAAAGACGCACCTCATACATTCCAGAAGCCTATCCACTCCTAGAGAAAGCCCTGGTCGCCTCCTCTGTGCCCAACGTAGCTTTGACCTGGATGGTTTTCCCAAGTTCACGTGGGGCACAGAGCGCTCTTTCTGAGAGTGTGTCCGTCAGACGACTGTCACTCCTCAGAAGCCATCAGAGTTTGGTTTTCATCTTTTTCTCCAAGGGAACTTTTACCTACTTTCTGTAAATGCACCCTATTGGGAAAATTCTGTCCCAGGTTTGGGGTCTTGTTATTTTGTTCCTAGGAAGTGCGGGCTGAGGGGCTACGAATTCCTCCTTACTTCTGAGAACCCCTCTCGCTAAGTTTACACATTATGGTCATTCTTGTAAGTGCTGAGACTCATTCGTGATCGCCCAAGATAATCTGCACCCACGGGGAGTATCCTGGGATCTGCTGACCGATTCTCTAAACTTCTCTCCCCAGTTGGGACGTTACCTGTGCAACATTTGTGTACGGCTTTTCTTGCTTATCACTGCATTACGCTAATCCCTTTTCCCTCCAGTTTAACCACAGGGGAGGATGCAAAGAAAAAATAATCCTTGTTTACTTTTATCAAAGAAAGCTGACTTAGCTTTTTACTAAAATCCATAGACACTCCCGGACAATTGCCTTATCATCCACCATTTCCTTCAACATCAAGGAAGCAGGGATGGGACATGGGACTGTTAGGAAAGGGATTCCACATGTCCATTCTGGACATCCCTTACCAAGGTGACATGATCACAGATGCCTTTCCAAGGGCAATCCCAGCAAGGATATCTCCTTACCCGGCAGTCTCTCTGAAGTGTTTTCATGAGCGCATTGTAAGTTTCGGTGTCAAAATATAACCCCTCGTGCATGTCCTGCAGGAAATCCAAGTCCTTAAACGTGGGGTTGGATTTCTCTCTCTCTTTTCGGGAAGCTCTTCGCTTGTAGGTGGAACCTTTGAGGTCATATGTGAAGTGCATTTTCATAGAGCACGGTAAGACGTTGTTCATTACCACGATCCTGATGTTAATGCCCCCTGATTGCATGCAATACAGTCCGTAAAATTTTGGCAAAAGAGTCCTTGGATTCTGGTTTAAATTCTAAAAAGAGAAAAAGGGGAAAAATGTTTCAAATCTCCTATTTCCACAAAATAATGCTCCATTAAATATCTACTTTCATCTAATATGATAATAAAAAATGAAATGTGATTATATTTATTAATGGCCATGACTAGGGGAGCCTGGGTGGCTCAGTCGGTTAAGCCTCTGACTTCAGCCCAGGGCATGATCTCACGGTTAATGAGTTTGAGCCGCACATCAGGCTCTGTGCTGACAGCTCAGAGCCTGGAGCCTGCTTCAGATTCTGTGTCCCTCTCTTTCTCTGCCCCTCCCCTACTCATGCTCTGTCTCTCAAAAATAAATGGACATTAAAAAAATTTTAAAAGGCATCACTAAAATATTGCTATTTCCGATCTGGTTCTTAAGTTGGCTCACTGGAACAGTAACTTTATCATTGTAAACCCATGGTTTTAAAAGGAACTGTACTGAAAACAGAGTCCCAAATGAGATCCAACTAAAACGGGCAAAGAATGGATTAGGACCCTGTGTGACAATGCTCTAAGGGAGCTAAAAAGAAAATTAATTGCTGGGGTCTAAGAGATGAGCATTTAAAATTTTAATAGTTTCTGAAAAAGTGTCTGCTGAAATGGGTAGACCAATTCACAATCACGCTTCGTGAGATCACCTATTTCTCGTCACTCTTCATCAGGGCTCTGTAGTACTAAGCTTTAAAGTCTCTGTAAGCACGGTTGGTAAAAAAACAGAAACTCGCTTTCTGAAAAATGGGAATACCAAGGATTATTAGAGAAATGTAACATTTTCAATGTATTTCTTACCATTTCAAAGAGAATTGTGTTAATTCTTTGCCTGTTTTTCTCTAGTTTTTAGTTACTGTTGGCAGTTTCTCGCTATATTCTGAATATTTATCATTTTCCTATTCCCTATAAGGCAAATATTTTCTTCTAATGATGTCTTTTTTACCATATGAAATATAGACGCCTATTTTTAAGGTTTCACTTTAAAAGTAGGTGAGAAGTTAGGAAGTTTGCTGGAGGGCATTTATGTCATAAAAAGTTTCCCTACTATTCCTGATCCTTCTCCCAATTTCCAACTTAAAAATTTTTTTAAACGTTTGCTTATTTTTGAGAGACAGAGACAGAGTGTCAGTGGGGGAGGGGTAGAGAGAGAGGGAGACATGGAATCCGAAGCCAGCTTTAGGCTGTGAGCTGTCAGCACAGAGCCTAACATGGGGCTTGAACCCACGAACCACGAGATCATGACCTGAGCCATGGTCAGCCGCTCAACAATGAGCCATCCAGGTGTCCTCCCAATTCCCAGCTTTTGTTTTTTTCATTAACTAATTTCTTAATTTTATATCTAAGTTAGTTAGCATGTAGTACAACAGTGATTTCAAGGGTAGATTCCTTAATGCCCCTCACCCATTTAGCCCATCCCCCTCCCACAACCCGTCCAGTAACCCCGTTTGTTCTCTATATTTAAGAGTGTCTTATGTTTTGTCCCTCTCCTTGTTTTTATAGTATTTTTCCTTCTCTTCCCTTTATGTTCATCTGCTGTGTGTCTTAAAGTCCTCATGTGAGTGAAGTCATATGATGTTTGTCTTTCTCTGACTACTTTTGCTTAGCATAATACCCTCTAGTTTGATTCACATCCTTGCAAATGACAAGATTTCATTCTTTTTCATTGCCAGGTAACACTCCATGGTGTGTGTGTATATATATATATACACGGCATCTTCCTTATCCATTCATCCATCACTTTACATTTAGGCTCTCCATACTTTGTCTACTGTTGATAGCGCCGCTGTAAACATTGGGGTGCATGTGCCCCTTCAAAACAGCATATCTGTATCCTTTCCCAAGTCCCAACTTTTAAGTACTGTCCCAACTTTCTATCATTCCAGAAATATTCTATGCGGTTACATTAACTTGTGTCTGCCATACACACACACACACACACATCTATGTATATTTGTTATGTAGATGTTATAACCCAAGGCTATGAATTTCTTCTATTCCAAATTTTTACCAGTTTTGATCATTTATATTTTTACTCCACATGGAATTATTTTGTGTGTGTGTGAAAGTTTGATCATTTATATTTGGTTTTTTGGAATTATTTTTGGCATGTGTGAAAGATCTGAAAATAGGAATTATCTGAATCGACTGATCTGTTTAGAACTGTACTAATTCCGTATCAGTAGTGGTAGTACAGGTTTATAGAGTTTTCTGGTATACATTCCAGCAGGTCCGCCATTTTAATTCATTATCAAGAGTATTTTGTCTATTCTTACAACCTTCCCCTTCCGCTGTTTATTTTTTTAAATGCTCTTAAAATAATACTTGTTTCCACATTCTTTTGTTTGTTTTGTTTTCACTTTCAAATGAATCCGTTCAGGGAAAAATCCTACCAGCATTTTTTTTTAAACAGCCTTAGTTCACCCTGTTTTTCTCTTATAAAACTATGTGGTGAGCACACCTGGAGCCGGGGTCCTCTGCCCGGGGACTCCGGTGTGGGTCTTTGCAGGATGGTCAGTGAGTTCCTGATAGGGAGACTTGATGAACACAGTCTCTTTCCAGAGGCGGCGTTGGAGGGGGGGCGGGGGGAGACAGGTCTTGGGAACCAAAAGTGGCCTTGGTGAAGTTGTCCAGGGGGCAGTGCTGTCCCTGGCTGACGTGTAGCAGTCGTCAGTGCCGTCATCATCCCTATCTTCTTGGGCACAGGGCTGAGACAGCGCCGGTGCCCCTGGGGTTGAGGAGGAGGCTCACCAGCACAGAGCCACAGCAGCTGGTCACCCTGCATGGGACAGTGTGTGGCTTGATGATCTTGTGCCCCAAGCCGCCTGGCCACAGAGTCAGTGGAAAGCTTGGCGGGGATCACGGCCTCATGGATGGCAGTGGCTCCTCCTTGGAGCACTGAACACCCAGACCGGCATGTCCATCGTCCTCTCTGAGGACAACAAGTGCCAGGAACCTGGTCCGCTGGCCAGCACGAGTCTGCTTTTGTGCCAGCGTCATCTTCCAAACGTCATCCTCGAGGGATGCCTCTGGGAAAAAGTCCGTGATCTAAGATTTTTTGATGGGCAGGGAGAAGAGACAGAGCTCCTCCAGGACGTGACCTTCATGTCCTTGACCAGGTGGCCCAGCTTGGTGACTGGGATCCCCTCCTTGTCCTCGGCCCCCACAGAAGCCACCGTGGTCTTCCGTTCCAGGACTCCCAGAGTCCCCAGCCTCATCTGTAGCACTGGGGTCATCTGACACTTGGTGTTTTCTCAAAGAAGCCCTAACAACTGGAGTTAGGCTGGATTTATAAAGTGATTAGGGTGAACTTAACTCTTTACAATACTGGGCTCGGAATGATGCGTATCTCATTATTTCAGAACTTTTTATGTTCTTCAATAATAATTTGTAGTTTCTTTCATATAGATCTATGTATTTCTATGTATTTGTTTTTACAGATGCAAGCATTTTAGAGTTCCTATTACAAAAATTCTTTTGGGCGGGGGCACCTGGGTGGCTCAGTCGGTTAAGTGTTAGACTCTTGACCTCGGCTCAGGTCACGATCTCACGGTTCAGGAGCTGGAGCCCCAAGTCGGACTCTGTGCTGACAGCATGGAGCCCACTGGAGATTCTCTGTCTCCCCCTCTCTCTCTGCCCTTTCCCACTCATACTCGCTTTCTCTCAAAGTAAATAAACTTAAAAGAAATTCTTTTGGGGTTATTGTTTACATATTGTTCTTACTGTAACTTGATTTCCCTGTCGAAATTATAGTACAACCTCATTTCTTTGTGTCTTTATTCTTCTAATAGTGTTCACTACACGTTTCTAACATCATAAAAAGGATCTCATTTCTTCCCTTCTATTTTCCTAGTCTGTATGATCCACATAATGGAACACAATGGAGTGTGTAGATGTGTCTTCTATCCTGCAGATATGGGTTCTCATTAACTCTAGAAACTACTGGCTAATTGTCTTGAAGTTTGTTTATAAAGAATGGTGTTTATGCTTTTCTTTTCTTCGGTTTCTTTTTGTATTCAAAAAGTTATTGCTAGAAAATCTCACAAATGTACCAGAAAAGACCTCTAAACAAGGGTACCCCTAACATGTTCTATTATTTCCAATCAAAGGGCTGGTGTTCTCCATGAGGTATTAGGCGAACTCTTGGAAACTGAGAAGTGCAATAGTATGTGTGTGTTCACTTTATTTATGTTAAAAACTTCCCTGACAATTTAAAGAATTAAAATTGAGATGCTGAATTCCAAATGCCTTCATTTTTACTCAGCATTTATTTGGGTCATCAATGATGTTCACATGTTTTTCTTGTTAACTGGGTGAATTATGGTATTTGTTATACTTGCTTACAAATGAGATTGAGATCAATCACTTGTTTGGCTAAATTTTAAAATTTCATTTGACTTTAATTTCAAATTAATAGCTGCCTCTGGCTAATGACTGCCATATTGGACAATGCAGTTCTAGAATAAGAGACTAGTGTATCTAAGCTTAGAATACAGAAGGTTAAGACTCGCTTAGCAGGTTAGTAAAGCGCAATGTCAGTTTGATCCCAAATTTATGTTATTTAAAGATGTGTGTATGAATAGAGTAAATCAGGGAGGATGTACACAAAATGTTAGTGATATGTATCTTTGGGAAAAGAATGAGAATTGGCCGCATTTTTCTATCTTTTTGGCATCTTCCGTTTTCTCTAATATAAAGTAGATAGACAATGTGCTCTAAAAGATTTCCATTTTGTTTAAGATTAAACCTTTAAAAAACGTTTTTTCATGTTCATTTTTGAGAGAGAGAGACAGAGAGAGAGAGACAGTGAGGAAGGGGCAGAGAGAGAGGGAGACACAGAATCCAAAGCAGGCTCCAGGCTCTGAGCTGTCAACACAGAGCCTGATGCAGGGCTCGAACCCATGAACCGCAAGACGACCTCAGCTGAAGTCAGATGCTTAACCAACTGAGGCCCCAGGATCAAACTTTTTAAAATCTGTGCTTGTGTCCACTAAGAGTTTTTAGATTTTTGAGCCCTATATTTATGTGGATAATTTTCAGCATTCAAGGTCTCCAGCAGATTCTGAAACTAAACAGTATTTTACAGCTATGTTTCACATATAGCTTAGCGTTCAGTGAATGTTAACCTTTCATGTTACTACTAGGTACTGGGTACCAAGAGCCTTGTAGCTCACTGCCTCTTTTATCCTGCATCCTGTACCCTTCCTTTATCACAACAATTGTCAAAGACACGTATTTCTCAGCTTTTAAAGACTGAGGGGATTTGAACCCAGGACTCTGTGGGTCAAGACGCTCTACTAACAAGTCTCCTTCCCTTTGTAAAATCTATCTCATTAAGGTTGGAGTAGAATCCAAATGCACAACAGAGCTCACCAAAGGGAAAGAAACAGGGCACAAGGTCACTATAAATAAGCATAGGAAAAGAGGTGCCTAGGTGGCTCAGTCAATTAAGTGTCCAACTCTTGGTGTGGGCTCAGGTCATGATCTCGTGATTTCATGAGATGGGGCCCTGTGTGGAGCTCTGTACTGACAGCGTTGAGCCTGCTTGGGATTCTCTCTCTCCCAATCTCTCTCGGCCCCTCCTCTACTCATGCTTGTCTCTCTCTCTCAAAATAAATTTTTAAAAAATAAATAAAAGATAAAGAAAACTAGGTAAGATATTTTTAGAAAGCACTAGGGAAAAAAACTGTTGTGGAAAATAATTAAATCTCAAGTAGGAGTTTTCATTATGGGCGGTTCCTTACCATGTAATAGCCTGGCAGTAGCTTCTGAAGGAATTCAGCTTCTTTATGCTGCACGGTTTTGATGATAAATTCGTCATCACTGGTCACAAAAAACAAGGACCCGCTGGCGCCAGGGTTGGACAGCTCTATTAGAGGCTCGCTGCAGATGGAGTACTACAAGAGGAAACAGATAAATGATTAAAAATACATCCGCGTACATGATGCTGCCAAGGAAGAAAATCGGAGGACTTTCTGAAACAGGAAGTTCTCTCTCATGAGCTTTCAGAGGAGGGCTCCAAGTGTACGAAGAGGGCTCTCTGAGGTTTCTACAGATTTAGTTGATTCATTTATTTTAATAATTCTATGACAAAGAGAAATCCCTTCCCACCCCCAGGGTCATAGGACAGAATCATGAATCATCCCATCTTTCCAATGAATCAACATAAATAGTACAGTTGTGTAAGGTGCTTTGTTTCCAGCAAGTGCCCATAAAATGATGCCTGAACGCACGACTCACCCTGTGTATTTGTCACTTGAACACTAACACCTATTCTCCTCTATCTGCTTTCCCAAAAGATGTCATCCATGCATGATTTCAACAAGGAGGTCACTCTGTAGCTCCAGCCCAGATCTCTTTATAAGGCTCTGGACCTGTACACCTAACTTTTTAATCGATATTGCTATTTGGTTACACCACAGGCACTTCATTTGTAACAAGTTCAAAATCAAGTTTCACTCAGGGGTACGGTCAGCCCATATGATGATTTTGTAGTAACTAGAAAGAGGTGCCTCTTTCTCCTGGCAGATGTAGCCCTGGGTCAGATACAGGTTGATGAGTCAAAGAAAGGCTGGATTCCAGTCTCTACGCCTTCAGCCTAGCCAGGTAGTCTCGTGCAGTGCGCAGCCTGCCCAACCATACATCGTAACTCTACATCATGTGCATCCCTCCAACCTCTATTTTTTCCCTATCTTAGGGAATAGAAACACAATTCTGGTCCCAAACCAGAAACGTGGGCATCATCCCTGATGCCCCCATTTCCTCACTTTTCATATCCAGACTAGTGATGGTATCTGCCCACTTCCTGCCATCTCTTTTGCTCAGATCCTAAGTGCAGTGGTTTTACGTCATGCCTTGATTACTATGGGAGACCATCGCTCTCCATTTCTCTGCTACATTTCCCACCAGGAAATCGCGGTCTTTCCAAAATGCCAATCCGATCAAGGCCTTCCATGCTGTCACATCTTTCAATGGTTTCTGGCACGTGGATAGACGAGAAAACCCAAATGCCATAACAGAGCTTTCGAGGCCATGAATGGCCCCGCCTGGCCCTCCAACCTTCTCTTTCATCACTTCCCTCCTTAAAATGCAGCTTTAGCCACAAAGAGCTAATTCCCACGTTCTCAAGTGTGCCAGCGACTCTCAACTGTGAGGATTCTGCGTTTTCCTTTGCCCCAAACAATCTCTATTCTAGCTTCACCGGGTTGACTGCTACTCGTTCATGTGTTCATTTAACACCGAGAGCACGTGTCGTGTCCCAAGGCCTCTTGAAGCTTAGAGCCCAGGAGGAGAAAACAGACGGGAACCAAGTAAATAAATTATACACCAGAATGTGGTAAGAGCTGTGGAGAAAGGTGAGGCGGGGAAAGGGGGTGGGTTGCAATACACTTAAGTAGGGTGGGTCACTAAAGCCTCCCTGGGAAGGTGGCTTTGAGCGGAGGCCTGCGGCTGGCTGTCTGGGGAAAGGGCGTGTCAGGAAGAGGGGCGGTTCAAATGCAAAGGTCTTGAGACCCGGGGAGCTCAAGGCACAGCCAGGGGGCCAGCGGCCAGAGCGGAGCGAGCCTGGAAGGGCTGCGGGGAGAGGAGCCAGGAGGTAGGGAGGTGGGCCAGACCGCATAAGGGCACGGGCCGCTGCAAGCACTTGGAACTTTGTCCTAATGGAGCTGAAAGCCGTGGGAGAGTCCGGAGCAGAGGACTGGCCGCGCTGTCTGCTGTGCCTAGAAGCCACTGTAGGTTGACAAAGGGAAGATGCAAGGGTGCAGAGCGAGGGAGCGTTGTGTGCAGTGTCCGGACAGCACTTGCTCTGGAGCCCTCTTCCTGCTTCCTCTTCTAGAACACCTGCTTCCTGGGCACTGCATCTCCGGTCCTCATCACAGAGTGACCACAAAATACTCCAAATGCCTGTTCATGGATCCGAGCCCCCATCAGACTGCAGCACCTGGCGAGGGCACCAACCGCCTGCACCTGAGGCTGTGATGGCGCAGGGTCAGTGCCTGTTCATGCATTTTTGCCAGACAAAGAGCTGTCGATCTCACCAACAACCTCAAAACAAAACAAAAAACAAAACAAAAAAAACACCCAAACAAACCCAAAAGAGAAGTCAGTTTTTGCTTATGGAGCTCACTGCTTCTTAACTGAGGATTCCCATTACTGGCTTAGAGAATCACTGAGGGCAGGAAAAGGGTCAAGACCCCGTGCACGGGATCAGAGCTGCCCTGGTGAGCGGCCAAGGCAGCGGTTGAAACACCTGCAGCCCGAGGATGGAGGCATCCGGACTGCCGTCCATGCTTTTTATCTGGGCTTCTGAATACTTAAGTCCCTGTCACAGAAAAGTCTGGAAGGAGGGGAGCAGGAGGTGGGGGAGGAGGAGGAGGGAGGGAGAAACCGGGAAAAGAACAATTAAAAGGCAGTTCTAGCTGCTGACTTTAAATTATCTTGCTTTGGCAGCACATGGATGAGGGAAATAAAATCTTCTAAGAAAAGAAAGAAGTAATTGTGTGCTGCCTTCCATCTTCTACTTCTCTTTCCTCCAGGCTTGCTTTTTCTTTTTAATGTTGATTTATTTATTCTAAGAAAGGGGGGGGAGAGAGAGAGAGAAAGAGAGGTAGGGAGGGAGGGAGGGAGGGAGGGGCAGGGGAGCAAGTGGGGGAGGGGCAGAGAGAGAGAGAGAGAAAGAGAGGGAGAGAGAATCCCAAGCAGGCTGCGTGCTGTCAGTGCAGAGTCCCTGACGAGGGGCTTTCTTGCTGAACAGCATTACAGCCTCAGTCATTATGAATGACCCAGAGATGAGGAAGGAAAACCAAAAAAGTCTTATGTCTGCACAAAGGATGGCAGAGAAACCAAAGCAGAGGGTCCTTTCCTGCCACAGGTGCGTGATCCACGTGGGAAGCTGATTAGTGGGAAGAGCATGGGACTTGGAATCACCTTTTTTCAAATCACAGCTCTGCCAAGGGCCACGTAACTAACCTGGAGTAAGTGCCCTGGCACGCCAGAGTGCAAGGAAACTCATCATCTTGTAAAAACAAAAATAATGTCTACAGGGAACCAACTGAAGGTTTTTAAAGGGGAGGCTTTCAAAACCCTGGCAAAAGATGATCACTTAGTTACTGCCTTCTCTCTCTCTCTTCCTCTCCCCCTCTCCCTCCTCCTTTCCCTCACTCCCTCTCTCTCTCATTTTTGAGGGAGAGAGGGAGACACAGAATCCGAAGCAGGCTTCAGGCTCTGAGCTGTCAGCACAGAGCCCAACACAGAGCTGGAACCCACAAACTGTGAGGATCATGACCTGAGTCGAAGTCGGATGCTTAGCTAAGCCACCCAGGTGCTCCTAAGGATTCAATGCTGGTCCTATTTCTTATCACGTGACCACACATAGGCGCCTGAGTCCACACTTTCTAGGTGAGGAGAAGCTGGCAGTGCCTCAGGATGTGCTGAGGGTGTTGGCAGATCCCCAGGGACCAGAGGGCCACCCAGAGACACATGAGGGCACTGTTAGTGAGTCATGAAGAAAACTGGGTCTCTTGTATATAATCATATATTTGAGACACTGGAAAATAATGGTGTGGACCCAAGCTCTTCTAGAGAGTAAAGGCAGACCCCAGGACTCTCTTGAGGAATTCTGATCCTTTGTTTTAGGGGCTTTGAATTCCTGCCTCGGAACCTTCTCACGGATAGTAGCTAATGTGGAAGCCGAGCCACAACACAGAACACAGAAATTAGAGGCTGCAAATAGAGAAATTAGGGGGTGATTCAGGAAGCGCTGTCTAGAGAAAACTGGATTCAGACCTAATCATCTGCTTCTAATTAAAGCCTCAGATTTCTTCTATAAGCAGTGACATTATAGCGGAAGTATTTCATTGGTTACTTGTCAAATACTCCTTTATTAGGCAATTTGTAAATTAATACACATGGAAAAATAAATTGCTTTGACATTTCTTTTTTTAAACTTTTTTTTTTTAATTTATTTTTGAGAGACAGAGAGAGACAGCATGAGTAGGGGAGGGTCAGAGACAGAGGGAGACACACGATCTGAAGCAGGCTCCAGGCTCTGAGCTGGCTGTCAGCACAGAGCCTGACACGGGGCTCGAACCCACACACCGTGAGATCATGACCTGAGCCAAAGCCAGATGCTTAACCGACTGAGCCACCCAGGCGCCCCTTGACATTCCTTAATAACTTGCGGGGGGGGGGGTCACTGCTGCTGCAGCATCGGGGTGCATTCAACTGGCATTCTGATATCAACCAGGAATCCTACCGACCTCACAGATAATCCTGTGGTTTCTCGCCCTATTACTTGGTTACCATGCCCTGAGCTAGGTGACCTTCTTGGTAATGTTGCTGTTTAAGAGCAAATAAAGAGGGGACATGGGAACATTTTAATTAGCCTTGATCAAAAGGCCCCACGTGCACCTGTGTTTTTATAGACCTTGCAAGCTCTCTCTTCTGTGCCAGCCGTTCTAATGTGTTCATTCTTTCCCTTCCATTTCCGGTTGGACCTCTCCACCACTCCCACTGGAAAGACCACAGAGGACAGTCTGGCTGGGCCCCGCCAAGGCAAATCAACAACATAAACTTGTGCAGGGTGCTGCGGCTAAGTTTTCCTGCCACTTTTTCCCCTTGATAGTGTTAAATATTCACCCTGCTCATTTTGGGGCCCGTGAGTCTGGAAAGACATCATATAAATCACCCTGGATTTGGAAACACTGAGGCACCTGGGAGAGAAGCAAATCAAACCGAAGGCTTGTTGCCCAAGCAGAGACGGGGAAAAATGCTCTGGGGCCCTTGGCCTTCCCTGGAGAGGCATTTATTTTGGAACAAATAAGGAAGGAGGTGCAGGCAGGCTGCCATTTGTGTGCTGTGTGTGCACAAGCATCCTCGGTGCGCTGTCTCACGATCCAAATTATGCATGTTCCAACATGAAACTTGTAATCGGTATGCAGATGGTGGGTCTTAATGGTACTGGGAGGGTAAACAGAATAATTCAGGCTCAAATCCAGAGGCAAGAGCACCGGACTAAGCAGAAATGCACACTTATCAGGGAGATCATTACTAAGCCCAGCTGTAGAGTTACCGATCACTCTATAATGTTACCTTCTCTCCCCTCTTAGATCAGTCTATCTTCACAAATTTGGGTTCAACGAGCCCGAGTTTGACAGATGCCAGGATGTACTTTGGGATTTGCATAGTATCTTCTTTTTCTTCGCACTTTTTTTTTTTTTATAGTTTATTGTCAAATTGGTTTCCATATAACACCCAGTGCTTTTCCCCACAAGTGCCCCCGCCACGGCCATCACACCCCTTCCCCACTCCCCCTTCAATATTTTCAGTATTCAATAGTCTCTCATGGTTTGTGTCCCTCTCTCTCCCCAGCTTTCTTTCCCCCTTCCCTTCCCTATGGTCCTCTGTTAGTTTTCTCCTGTTAGACCTATCACTGAAAACATATGGTATCTGTCCTTCTCTGCTTGACTTATTTCGCTTAGCATGACACCCTCGAGGTCCATCCACTTTGCTACGAATGGCCAGATTTCATTCATTCTCATTGCCATGTAATACTCTATTGTATATATATATCACATCTTCTTGATCCACTCATCAGGAGATGGAAATTTAGGCTCTTTCCATGATTTGGCTATTACACTGTTGGTGGAAGGTAAACTGGTGCAGCCGCTCTGGAAAACAGTGTGGAGGTTCCTCAAAAAACTATCGACAGAACTCCCTTATGACCCAGCAATAGCACTGCTAGGGATTTACCCAAGGGATACAGAAGTGCTGATGCATAGGAGCACATGTACCCCAATGTTCATAGTGGCACTGTCAACAAGAGCCAAATCATGGAAACGTACTTTTATTTTAAAGGGGGGTCTTTTATAATTTTCTTGTGCTTTATTTGGGCTTAACTTTTCCAAAAAATGCTGTGTTAGGTGTGTGTGGCTCTGTTGGTGAGGTGCTTCAGAGTGCATATTCACAGTTCACGCTTTCACAGCCCAGGCTGCTGTTTTGCTCACATCTAATGAGAGGTCTGAGACGCAGTGGCTAAAAGGCAGCTGGTGAATGGGCGAGAGCACGGAGGGAGGGCTGGGGGACTCCCTTTTCTGGTATGGACTCTGTGTCTACCAATGGGGAGATGCTGGGGTGCCTCCTTCACCATCCCCAGCTTTAGACTGCACAGCTACAATCAACGGTTGGGCTAAAAAGTCTGACGGTTATACCTAATTCTGGGAAGCCCCTTCCTCATCGTCCACGCTTCACATCACAGGCTGGCATTATCAGAGGAAGGGGTCGGATGTGAGCTTCTAGTTCTGGGCTGGGGGGTGTCCCCGGGGCAGGGAGATAGGCATGACCATTGGGGACCAGGCAGCCATGTTTGGCTAGAGGGCCAGTGCCCTTTATCTCTTTCTTGTAGGTCCCAGTTACTGAACTGTGTTGATAAGGGATAGGTAAAAATGGAATCAAAGGAAAGGATTCTTACCTGCCTGTTCCTCTATTTTCCCCCTGCCCCTCCCCCCAACTTTCCATTACTGAACATTTCAAACCTGCATAAAAGTGAAGAGAACTGTGTAATTAACATCCATATGCTTCTCTTCCAGCTTCTGCAAGCATCAACTCATGGCCAATCTGGTTCCCACTACACCCCAGTCACCCCTCTGCCTGCTTCCCTCAGAGTCTCTCAAAGCAAATCCCAGGCATTAAAGCATTTCACCCAGATACTTCGGCATATGTGTCTAAAAGACAAAGAGTCCTCTTTTGAAATAGAACCACAAGACCATCATGCCACCAAAAACGTTACTACTCAACATCACCCAATATGTAATCAATTCTTTAAATTCCACCAATTTCCTATAATTAAAAAAAATCCAGCTGTTTGAAGAATCTGGCCTTGTCTTTCTCACTTTCCAATCCAAACCATCTCCTCCTGGCATCTTGGTCCTCCACCCAAAGTGCTTCTAAACATTCAATGTGTTTGTGTCTCTGGTCTCACAGTCCTAACACCATCTCCTCTTCCCCCGAATATGCTTCCCTTCCCTTCCCGCTACTCAAATCCCTTCCAGCTAAACCATTTCACACCCACAAGAAGCCCTCCTAATGCTCAATGCAACAGAGAGAGACCCCCTCCCTCCTCTGAAATCCTAGAGTATTTCCCATTGCACTACAGTCTTTTTGTCTGCTGTCTAGTAGAGGTGATAATTTGCCCAAACGAATTGTTTTGCTGGCCAGATTCTAAGTTCCCTGAGTGTCATGACATCGAACTTTCGAATTTCCCTGTAATTGGTCGCAAAGTATTTTCATCACGGTAAGTGTCAAAGCATCCGATGAAAGATTAATTTACCTTTTGCGAGCTGCATGAAGGAAGGCTCTTGCTTTGCGAAGCCATGAGCTTCATCTCCTGGGCTCCGCTGTAAACACGCTAACCCGTGATGAAAGTAACTTTGCCAGCTTAAATGCTCACTAGGAAACTCTGTAAGCTGTGGGCCCTGTTGGTCAGGAAAAGGCTTTCCCCTCAAGAGAGCAATTTTGTGAGACAGAATGAGTGCAAAAATTGACTTCTCGGCCTGCGGCTCAAGGGCCACAGGAGGGCCCGAGAGAGACAGGTGAGGGGGAGACACCAGCCATTTCATCACAATGACTGGATCTGAGCTATGAGATGCAAGTATATGGCATCTCGTTGGTGAGCAGAAGCTGGAAGAGATTCAGGAGGAGAACCCACTGACGTCTAATGTGAGGCAGCAGATGAGAGCGCAACCATGTTCTCCATAAAACCGTATCGAGACCCCACAGAGTTCCATCAACACGTTTCCTGAATGACAGTGACACTCAATCATGACAGAATGGTTGGAAACCAAAGAATCTTCTCTAGTACACATCCACACCCAGCTGTCCAACCCGCTCCCCCACGCTCGTGGGTTTGTGCACTGGAGTAGCTGGGGTGGGGGGTGCAGGGTGGTGAATGCTGGGGACAGACACCTGATGACACAGTTAAAGGGGCGTGGCGAGGCAGAAAGCCACCTGCATGGACACACTTAAGGGCAGCAGATTGCCCGGGGACTTTGTACTCCATTCCCACTGCTCTGTGAAGACTTGTTCATGTGCCTTGAGAAGCCAGTCTCATCAGGCAGAAGTCATACGAGTTTCTTCGGGCTCAACTGAAGAGAGGGTCATACCTGAGGGGAGGGCGTGGGGGGACGGGGGGGCGGGCAGGCGATGGGGGTTAGGAGCACACCTGACAGCAGGAGATGCACGCAAGGGCTACAGCCCTAGAGCCTACGCCTGACACCAATGCAGCGCTGCATGTTCACTAACGGGAGTTAAACTAAAAACTTAAGAAAAAAACCAAGTAGGTCATGTGCAGACTTTCATCAGCACAGAATAGAAGGAGCTTTCTTTTTTTTTTTTATGTACACCTTACCCAAATTACAAAATGCGGTTTCAGTAGTCTGTGTTCCAAGTGACAAATGGCGCTATACTTCCTCCGCAAAGCTTTATTCCGGGATCTGGCTCAAGTCTAATTAAGAACGTTCAGAATAGGATGAACAATAAATATTTGATGGCATCCTTCCTACGGCGTCTTGAAAACCAATTGTGAAGAGCCCCAGGGTGTTAACAGCGATCAAATTATGAAATAAACCATTTTCTTCTTGAAACAAAAAGGAAGTGCCTGGCTCCTCCAACAGGAACAAGGTAAAACTGTGAGGTCAGAGCAGACTACCCCACAAAGGGCTATTGTGTTACACCTGCCATGGGACAGAAGGATGCTGGGGGAACAGACAAGTCGAAGGATAAAATACGCCCTTGCGCCAGATGCAAATACATTTAGAGAGAGTTCGCATCAAAAGATGTTGAGAGGGAGCGTATCTAGCAACTTTAAAATGCATTTCAAATTGTAGGTCAAGGTGAATATGGGTGCGGGCCAAGGCAGGTTTGAGAGGAATGGTGTAAATAAGGCAATTAAAATAGGAAGGCTTCCAAGTAGCATGCAATCAGCAAAATTCACAGGAGTATTTAGAGCTAATTATAATATATCTGTTAGAATAATCATTTGAAGTAGCAACCAATACCAGTTATTTAAATATCAATTACCACAGCAGATTTTGTAGCTATCAGTAAATGCTGCAGAGTCAAATCACATTTCCTGAAATGAAATTTATCATCATTATAAAACCTGGGCCTTTTACTATGCTCCAGAGCTTTAGAAAGGAAGAGCCACACACCGCTTGTCACTGTTGCTAGGAGACAAATGTTTATATCCCACGTTTCGGAAGAAGGGGGAAAATTCCAGGTTCTTACCAAGTAATCATCAGGCTTGATACCAAAAAGTTCTCGGAAGTATCGGAATGCTAGTGGAGCATATGTCTTAAATCTGAAGTCTGGGTAATGATGTGCTGGGGTCAGGTTGCTCCCTTCACTGCAGTTAAAATATTAAAAAAAGAGAGAGAATTAGTAAAGACAATTTTGACTTCAAATTGTAATTCTATGAGTCCTGGGCCAATTTCCCTGCTAGAAAAATATACCCCAATCGAGGGTGTCTCTAAGCTCATGTCACAAACGGCAGTGGCCACCAGGTCATACCAGATGCTAAGTCAGGAAGGCCACTCCAAGCACGTGTCCCCCACCGGTCCCCTTGTGTCTTCGGCCTGAAAATTCTTCATCACTCCCCCGGCCCTTGTGCCTGTGATCTCCCCCCTGTGATTTTTTTCCATCTCTCCCGGTGAAACCACAGTTGGGATACTTTAGGTAGAAGATCCAGGGCTTAGTGCATGGAAAAATTTGAAAAACCCATTTTTTTGGACAACAAGCATTGGATAAACATGTAAAACTAGGAATAAGTGAAATAATTTAAAAAATGTGTCACTAACAAAATCATCACACTAGAAATAGAGGAGTCCTGAATCTGAACCGTTTCTGACATCCATATTTACAGGAAAAGAGACCTTAAATATTTTAGGGATTTTAAAACCCTGATGTGCATTCCTAGATACATCATTATCTTTTTTCTCCCTCTTCTGGCTTCACCTTTGAAAATTTTTGTGCAATATTGATGACACATAAAAGGTATAAAGAAATAAGCTAGTGAATACTCATGAATCCAAAATGCTGCTTAGGAAATAAAATATTATCTATATAGTTGAATTGCCTTCTGCACTTTTTATTCATCATAAAACTCTTTCTCCTTAGAGGCATCCACTAGCCTGAATTTTGATGTTTATTATTCATTTCAGTCTTTGACTACAACGATAATACATTTCACACAACATCTGACAAGCTACCTAATCTAGCTGTACTTAAAGTTTTCATTGGGAAAAATGAGAGCAATTCAGTAGATTAATACAACTTTGTAGAGAGGCTCAAAGATCTCTCTTTACCACATTCTAAGCTGGTCACCGAGGCTCTATGCAACTTTTCACGGTGTGAAGTTTTATGGGTACAAGTAAGCTTGTGCAAATAAAAAGGCTTTCAGCTTGCAACAAACAATCAGAATCTACCACAGTTTAACTGTGTCCACAACAGCCAGATTTCCGTATCCCTCCCCGGCACATCACTGACAGGAAGGAGTTTCTGACGAGAAGAATGAGTTTTCAAAATAATGCTAAAACAATAAAGTTGATGCCTACCTGAAGGTTAGATTCAAAAGTCACCAGGTAAGGTAAAAAAAAAAAAAATTGTTACAGTCTGTAGATACTGACATATACAGTGGAACATAACAGCCATAAAAAGAATGAAATCTTGCCAGCTGCAAGAACACGAATGGCTCTAGAGAGTATGATGTGAAGTGAAGTCAGAGAATCACAAACACCGTATGATTTCACTCAGTATGTGGAATTTAAGAAACGAAACAAACGAACAAGAAAGGAGACAAACCCAGAAACAGACTCTTAACTACAGAGAACAAACTGACGGGCTCCTGAGGGGAGGCAGGTGGGCGGGGGTGGGGTGGGGTGGGGGTGAAACAGGTGGTGGGGATTAAAAACTACACTAATCCTGATGAGCACAGACTAATGTGTAGAATTACTGAATCACCATACTGTATGCCTGAAATCAACATAACACTGTGTGCTAATTACACTGGGATTTCAAAATTAATTAGTTTAAAAATCACCATCATCAGAAATCACCCTTGAAGCGATTTAGATTATCTATTCCGTATTCCACTACGGGGCAGCTCCTCCTCTTGCAGGGTCACAGAAGACCGCTGCTTCTGGGGAGTCCAGACGAAGTAGTTGGCTTACGTTGTTAGGGGCTGACATCAGAGAATACACCTTATCTTCAGACGTGAGGCCCGCCCTTTAGGCATAGGAACCAGGACTGCCCACGATAAGCTGGCCACCTCTGTATCAGCTCAGTGTGTGGAATGGCCCCAAATCACCTACTCATCTGAATAGTTCCTGCTTCCCGAAGCAAGCCTAGTTGAATATTCATAACGGACATGTGCTGTCCAGGCATCACATCCGAACATTTCCTCAGTCTGTATTTTTAGACTCTAAGGGGACATGCACTCAGTTTCAGGTCCTATGGGACTGTCAAGAGGCATAATTCTGGAACTCATATGACATGCAGTTACTTGAAAATGTGAGCTAGGCAGAAATAAGAGATAAAATCAAAGAGGCTCAAAGGGACCTCTGACATCCCCCCCGCCCCCTTGCAAACAAGTAAAAGTAAGTACGATGCCTTGGGTTCCGAAGTGGTCCGAGAGTGTTGTCAGTTTCTTATTTCTTCCACTCTCTTCTCTCCTTTGTTGCTCATGCGATCGAAATCATTAATTCCATTAGAAGGCATTACATAACCTTCGATGCTCAAACAGGGAGGTAAAACCCCCAAGTTTCTCCTTGGAGTTTTTCTTCAAATGGCCTATTCTTACACAGTTGGGGGACTGAGGCAGTGAGAGAATCTCACAACTGTGAGACCACGACTGGAGATGAAATCAAGAGTCGGTCACTCAACTGACTGAGCCACCCAGGCGCCCCACCACTGCTATTCTCAAATCTAAAACTATGTATTTCTTGGGATGCCTGGGTGGCTTAGTCGGTTAAGTGTCTGATTTTGGCTCAGGTCATGATCTCACCGTTCGGGGGTTTGAGCCCCACGTCAGGCTCTGTGCTGATAGATCGGAGCCTAGAGCCTGCTTCAGATTCTGTGTCTCCCTTTCTCTCTGCCCCTCCTCAGCTTGTGCTCTGTCTGTCTCTGAAAAATATACAAACATTTAAAAAATGTATTTCTTAGTGGCAATGGGTGTTTAGAATTACACAATGTTGAAGTCTGAAGGAAGCATTAGCCACCACCTAGGATTTCACGTTTAGCAGATAAAAAATCAAAGTCCAGGGAGGGAAAGTTGGCCTAAGCTGGTGAGGAAAAGCAAGACCAGGAGATGAGATTCACACCAGAGCAGTGGAAAAGTCATGGGTGGATAGCTATGCCTTCACTTAAACTTGACATTCCTAGGCTAAGTCTTCCTTTTCACAATTCAGTTACAGGCTTCAGGGTACCCCCGCCCAAATACACCAGCGCTTCTCCAGGAGGAACTGGCGCTGTGGGAAGGGGTGGGGGGGTCCTACTTATAGGAACTCGATTAGCCGCACGAACATCCTCAGCTCGATGCCCTGGGAACACCTTAGCTTCCTGCACGTGGTTCCACAGCCCGATAACCACGTGCTATTTTTGGTGGCACTGGGAGGAGAGAGATTTGGTGTGAAGCCACAAGGTGAAACGAATTCCGCATCTCCGCGGCACATGAGGGGTCCAGTGTTGGGCTAAGAGCGAGAGCTCTGATGTTGATGATGCAGCATTTTACATCGGGTGGGTTCACTGACTTCAAACCATAACTGCCAGGAGGGAGTTTGGGGTGGCTGAGCAGCTCCTGGGGGGCAGACTTGTCCATGTGATTATGGAGAGGGGAAGTCCCGCGATCTGCCATCTGGGAGGCGGAGGCCCAGGGAAGCTGCTGGGGCAGCTCCAGCTCGGTCTTACAGGGCCGAGATCCGGAGAGCCAACGGTTAAGGCCTGCTCTACGCGCGGGAAGGCCCGGGCACAAGTGCTGACGTCTGAGGGCCGGAGAGGACGCCTGTCCAGCGCCAGCAGGGGCACATTTGCCCTTCCTCTACCTTTCGGTTCCATTCGGGCCCACGTCAAACTGGTGCAGGGATCTTGGGTCAGTCAACTGATTCATATGCAAATCTCTCCTGGAGAAATCATCACAGACACATTCAGAAATATTTTTTTAGGGGACCAAGGAGAGAGGAAGGGGAAAAGAGAGCGGGGAAGAGTGAGGGACACAGATCAAGGGAGACTACTGAGTACTGGAGACGAACCATGGACTGAAGGTGGAGGGGGAGGGGGAAGGGGGGATGGTCATGGTGGGGGCACTTGTGGGGAGAAGCACTGGGTGTTATATGGAAACTAATTTGACAATAAACTATTATAAAAAAAGAAATATTTTTTTAATAAAAATATATTAAATGTTTTATTTATTTTTTGAGAGAGAGACACAGAGCATGAATGCGGGAGGTGGAGAGAGAGAGAGAGAGAGAGAGAATCTGAAGCACACTCCCGGCTCTGAGTTGTCAGCATAGAGCCCAATGCGGGGCTTGAACTCATGGACCACAAAATCATGACCTGAAGTCGGACACTTACTCGACTGGGCAACCTAGGTGCCCCAAGAGATAATTGCTTTTAAAGTATATTTACCTATCTATCTAGAGAGAGTGCAAGTTGGGGAGGGACAGAGAGAGAGGGAGAGCGAGGGGATCCCAAGCAGGCTCCATGCTGTCAGTGCTGAACCCAACCTAGGGCTCAAACCCATTCACTGTGAGATCATGACCTGAACTGAAACCAAGAGTTGAAAGCGCAACCGACTGAGCCACCCAGGGGCTCCTCAAAGATGTTTTATCAGCTATCAGGCATCCCTTGCCCAGTCACGTTGAAACATAAAAGGAACCATCATAGCAAGTGTGACCACGAGGAGCAGGGTAAGTGAAGGTGCTTTGTCTTAAGGTAGAGATGGTGATACACAGACAAGCAGAAATTGAGCGACCACACAGCCAGACGAGTGACTCTACAGTCCAGAAACAAACTAACGGTGGCACCTACTCTTCAAACTGGACCTTTGTAAGTCAGGATGTACAGAAGGAGACTTGGGTGTTACTCATTTCCACTGCCGATTCGGGCAAGTGGAGGCCCTTATGACGTGACCAGTGAAATATCGATCGGTCCCCTCTCGTGCCAAATTAGACAGGGCTCTTGAATGGGAAAACAAAGCACAAGAGAGCCAAAGACGCGCTCCCCGCTGGTGGTCCCCTCCTCCTGAGCACTTCCGGCACAGAGAGACAGTCTACCTTGTGCAATGCAAGGCCACTCCACCTTTTAAGGCCAGACAGCTGACAGCCAGTCTTTAAAAATCAGTAGATGAAAGCAGCTTAAATTCTACAACCTAATATCGCACCACGAGCTGTCATTTACCGGGAACACGTGATATCACTGACTGTCTAAATGCTAAACCTTCCAAGTAGTTGGCACCTTCCTGGGAAATTGTGTTTTGAGAGCAATTTCAAATAAGTTAAAGTGTTACATAATAATCAGTACACGCAATAAACCTTTACTTTGGAACTAAAGGAAGAGGTATGTACCTTTCACCAATAGGAGATCAGTTTCTCTGGATCCCTACCCCATCAACATTGAAGAGATATTTAAAGAGTTTTGGCTTGAAGGGACATCATACTCTCTGGCTTGTCCAGAAACAGCCATGTATCCTCTTTAATGCTTTGTGTGTTACCCACACACATGTAAGACCTGCTGTACCATGTCTGGAGCCATTAGGGGCTGGCGATTCTTTTAGGGTCTGGGTAGCAGTCACTCAGCTCTACTGCTGTGGTGGCAAAGCAGATACAGACAAAACATAAGTGAATGGATGTGGCTGGGTTCCAATTCAACCTTATCAACAACAAGGGGCAGGAAGCCGGATTTGTCCCATGGGCTGGAGTGTGCTGACCCACGGTATAGAGAGATAGGGTTTTGGATGAGTTTATGTCAGTATTATTTGAAATGCAGGCAGCTGCCTAATCTATCGAACCTTAACATCGGGCGCTGAATCTGGCAACGCTCACAAGAACTGTCAACCTCTATGTTAGCCTGCCATGTAGAAAAATGTCTCACCCTTACAGTAGTTCTGTGTGATTCTCTGCCCAGGGAGGGTATCCCTTGGCTACTCCGATCAATCCCAAAGAGTGCATACGGATAGCAATCTGCGTTCCCAGAGATCCTCTTGTCGAACTGAACTCCATTTTAGGAGTGAGGAGATTAAAATTGCAAGAGACTTTTATAAATTCTTTAGGTAGATGATGGTTATTGAATATGGAGAGATCTATAAACTTTTACTGCCAGCTTCCAAGCCTTATTTTGTTTCAGAGAAGGCTGGGATGGTGTCTGGAGGAGAGCAGAGGAAAGTATTAACACTGCTTGTCAAGGGGCTGGAGAGACAACTTTAAGTTGGCAAATCTAAGGTAAAAGCTGGGTAGTTTTTCTGATTCGAAAAAGCTTTCTTGCCACAGAGTAAGGAAAAACAAAACTTTGGAGTCAGTCGTCCCTGAGTTCAAATCCTGACATCACCATTTATTGGTTGTATTGTTTTGGGTTAAAGCATTTACTGTCTCTGGGCCTTAGTTACTCCATCTGTAAAATGGATTTTTTTTTTGTAAAGTGGAAAGGAAGTAACAATAATTTAATACCGTATGTTATATCATATAAATGTCACATCAATAAAACTATGGGTGGTTCATGGTGGATACTCATCAATTTTGCTTTCTTTTGCCACGTCAGGGTCATGTTTACATGGCAAAACATGATAAAACAACCTCTATTTCTAGTCCCATTTACACACAAAAATTTATCTACGACTTTACTTTCAGATTGCACTACAGATTTTGGGGTGAAAAGATTAAGATGTGCTCATAGCTCTCTTACTGATCTATGTTGACTTTGGAAGATCACATGACTCGATTGTTGAAAGGGATTAAAATTTTTTTTAATGTTTTATTTTATTTTTTGAGAGACAGAGCATGAGCAGAGGAGGTGCAGAAAGAGAGGGAGACACAGAATCCAAAGCAGGCTCCAGGCTCTGAGCTGTCAGCACAGAGTTCAACATGGAGCTCAAACCCACAAACTGTGAGATCATGACCTGAGCCCAAGTCAGACGCTTAACCGACTGAGCCACCCAGGCGCCCCTGTTGAAAGGGATTTTATATCATCCTTCAAATCTCAAGTCCAGAGGCTTTCTTTTTTTTTTTTTCACCTAAAAAATGAAATGATCTGTGGAATACATGATATCTAAAAACAACTTGAGCCACTTTAAAATAAATAAATAAATAAACAAACAGACAGACAGTCAGACACATTTTGTTGCTAAGGGAGACAGACTCTGCAGCTTCAAAATGGCAGTAAATTAGAACATCTGAAGGCACCCGATGCAATTAGTTTTCTTTATGACCCAGACAGATTAATTGTGTTTTAGAGCCATCAGACTTTGGAATGCCCAGCTGCATACAGCCAGGGATGGTCCTATCCACCTCCCTTTACTCCCGTCTCCAGGCAAGTGTGGAAGTATGGAGGGCCAGGGAGGGAACTTTATCTGGCAGCTTTATGCATGTGTAGCTGACATAAAGTAGTTTGTTAATTTCCACAGGTGTCTATATCCATGAGCCCATCACCATGATCAACATATTGAATCTACTCATCACCATAGGGGAGCTTTTTGACTGTGAGGGTAACAAGGAGATGTGAGTGGCATGGCCTGGGGGTGACAAATATCCTGAGATGTGTGCTCTTGCACAGAGTGTTGTCTTATCCCTAAGAGCCAATATCGCTTCCGCTGAGAAGAGCTGGGCTCAACCCCTTGGCAAGATTAATGAAACAGACCAGATGAGGAAAGCTGAGGCAAGACCCACATAAGTTTCTTCTGTTTTCATGGAAACACATCCAGAGTGCGTGTTATTTTAAAAAGCAATCTAGTAGATGCTAAAAGAAGAAATTCCTGTCTGTATCAAATGGTTCATGTCACATCGACATTTAAAAGCTATACGGACATTAAAATGATTTATTTTAAATGTGATAGTGGGTTCCTCTAAATAGGGTCAGTTAGCTAAGTCTTCCTTTCTCCATGTCTGCCAGGCAGGGGCTGATGCTTTTTCTGTGGTCTAGAATGTGAAGGTCAAAGACACAACTTCTAGGAACAGATGCTGTTGGCTTTTCTACTCCTGAAGAAAAAGGTAAAGAAAGACCTCATTCTGCCCTAATCATGAAGATGCAGTATGCTTTAGAAAAAAAATTTTTTAACATTTATTTATTTTTGAGAGACGGAGAGAGACAAACTGTGAGTAAGAGAGGGGCAGAGAGAGAGGGAGACACAGAATCTGAAGCAGGCTCCAGGCTCTGAGGTCTCAGCACAGAGCCTGACGCAGGGCTCGAACTCACGAACCGTGAGATCTTGACCTGAGCCGAGGTCAGACGCTTAACTGACTGAGCCACCCAGGTGCCCCCAGTATGCTTTTAATAAACCATCCATGAACAGAAGGTTTCATAACACCAGGGAAGAGCTTATGAAGACTTGGGGACATGTTCCTTGACATCAAGTATCTCAGAGAGGGTCGTGCATAATTGAGTTGCTAAATAGATACAACTTTGATATTTTAGGTATTAACCGAAAAATCATTTGGAGTTTCACTAGTTGAAAAACCAAGAACAAAATTTGGTAGCTACTAGAAACATCATCACTGTCACATGGGAAGTCATGTGCTAGATCAGTGGTTCCAAACAATTATGGGCTTAGAGTCTCCTGGAGGGATTGTTCAATAGACTTCCCAGCCCCAACCCCAAAGTTCCTGATTCAGCGGGTGTGGGTGAAACCCAAGAACCTGCATTTTTAACAAGTCCACATGCTCCTGATGTTGCTGGTCTGGGGAGTACATGCTTGGGCCAAATTTTCCCCCAGAGCCCATTCAAAGCTGGCTCTGTTGATGGGACACGGTGGGTAAGAGAGACCAGCAGAGATGGGGCACCTCGCTCTCCTTTACCCCCCCATCTGCAGCAGTACCTGTGATTCGCACCCTGAACTCAGCGCCAGCCACCCTCCCACAGAAGACCTCCATTCCTCCCATTCTTCATAGCCAAAGAAAATAATAAGGTTGAAATGTCTGCGTAGAGACTCTAGAAGACCACAAGAGCCAGAATATCCTGCAGGCACATTTACAGCAATTATGAACCTAACGGATCCTAACAAGAGACTAAGATAAACTCATGAACCTCCGGGCTTTCTAGAGAAAAAATGTGATTATGACATAGTCTTTGGGAACGATAAACAGAATGTTAAAAACAAACACACAGGACAATTGCCAACTATAGAAAGATGAACGGTGTCTATTTTAGACATTGAGTTGTCCACTGTCGGTCTGGAAATGAGTTCTGGAGTCTGTTAAGGACTCTAGAGAAGCAAATCTCAAAATTTCCAATAGATCAACTGCATTCTTCAACCAAGAGCATTTAAAGCAAAACCAGGCTATCCGGGTTCATCCCCTAATGATGTGATTTCAAGACAGGTGACAACTGGACATCAAGATGAATCTAAGTACCATTTCCCTGAAGACTTCAAAAACAACAAAGCGATGAGGATACTAAGGGTCAAAGGTCATTCCAGGCATTCTCACCCAAGCCCAGTAACAACTGATAACAAATGTGGCTTATTTTGGAGAGAACTACTTATATTTTAAAATATAAATGTGTCTTAAAAGTCAGTAAGGCCCCGATGATGAAGTAATTGCCCTAGACCGTCAAATCAAATACCTGTATTTTTATTTGCTAGATCATTTTCTTTGAAAGTTGTCAATAGTGGTAATGACATTTCCAATTTAACATGATTACTTCTCCTCCTATTTTACACTAGCACTAGACTTAAAATTTTTTCTATTTATGCTGTAAATAATACATAAGGCTCACCACTTAAACCACCTGTGAGTGGACGGTTCTGTGGCACTGCGTGTGTTCACACAGATGTGTAAACATCTCCCATGGTCCATCTCAGATTTATGTGTTGGATGGATTTCTCCCCCAAAACATGGTAAAGTTGGAGGTGACTAGTATGGCCAACCAGGGTGTTTTTGCCAATCTGGTGTCCAACTAGCAGGATTCTCCTAAGTTTTCCGGAGGAGAGCTGAGCTCAAGTCCTCTCAGAGGACTGCATGACTGAACTCGGATATGAGGCCCAACTGTGGGCGCCCAGGTCATCTTCTGAATTAGGGGCAGCAAAAACCTGCCATCAGTTGTCGCTTCTCAACACCCTCTTTTCCTAAAGCCACGCAGGCATTACTCTGAGCATTGGACTCTTTCCCCTTGAATCTCAAAGTCTGTCTTCACACAATCTTCCAGGCAGTGTGAGCATCACAGCTGGCTCGCAGGATAGACCCTACTTACCATCTCCCTCTAAAAAAATGCAACGCACATGACACAACGGAAAGTAACAATCCTTTGTGCTGCTTCTGGGCATGCTGAAGGCCCAACGTGCGCATGGATACATTCACTGGTAGAAAGTCTTCAATGTGGAGAAGCCACAGGAAGGTTTGTTAGCACAGAAATCCTCACCAACAGAAACGTTCTTACCTGGGTAGGAACACACTTTCCACCACATAAAAGTCTTGCATGAGAACATCTCTATCCGGCTTGGAAGTGAGATTTCCCACGGTGTAGCCTATCCCCAGCTGAATAGCACCTTTGATAGCAGAGGAGGCCGTCTGCAAAGAAAACAAGGGTCTCGGGGTCAGCGGCGAGAGTCAAGGCCTTGTTCAGTGTCACAAGCAGCACAAACAGGAAGACGAGGTTAGATTTTCTTTCTTGTTCCTAAGCCGTGAGGAGCTGCGTCTGGAGAGAAGATAGGTTCCTTCTTTGGATGGTGAGTCTAGTAAGGGCCCCTTTTGACATGAAACTATTCTTGTGGTAACATTTCCTACGAGGATTTCTCAGGTGAATTACAGTCTGAATCTCTACCTTTCATTTGGTAAGAGTTTAGAAATTTGATAGGACATTTTCAATATATAGTATTATAATTTCTACCAAAAGGGAAATGGTATTGTCACAATTAAAAAAAATTGAAGTTCTATAACATACCTATGGATCAGGAAGTGTATATTTTTATTTGAGACAAGGGAGAGCATGTGACGGACAGGGGCCAAGGAAGAGAAAGAGAATTCCAAGCAGCCTCCATGCTCAGCACAGAGATGGATACGGGGCTCGATCCCATGACTCTAGGATCGTGACCTGAGCTGAAACCAGGAGTTGGATGAGTATTTTATCTTCACAAGGAATGAGTTAGCAAAAAGTAATTTGAGACTTTAGGTAGAATTTAATTTGGAAATTGCTTACTAGTTTTGCTATGAATCGTCATCGCAATTTACTACACTGATCTGTCATAAAACATACAGCACTGGAATAACAGTATTTCCAATTTACTACTAGTTCCTCAATTAAATTCCAGAATTAAATCAACACATATTAAACTGGAGAATAATGTATATACGTGTGTGTGTGTGTGTGTGTGTGTGTGTGTGTGTGTGTGTGTAGTTTTAACCAATATAATAGGAGAAATAGCAAAATAACTCAATTTAGGAAAATGAGAAGATACGATTTTTTAAAAAATCTTTTAAATGTTTCTTTTTGTGGGGGGCGGGGGCAGGCAGAATGAGAGGGAAACACAGAATCCGAAGCAGGTTCCAGGCTCTGAGCTGTCAGCACAGAGTCTGACAGGGAGCTTGAACTCACAGACCACAAGATCATGACAAGTCAGACACTCAACCAACTGAGTCACCCAGGCACTCATCCTTTTCTTTATTATTTAAACAAATGTTTTTAATGTTTAGTTTTGAGAGAGACAGAATGTGAGCAGGGGAGGGGCAGAGAGAGAGGGAAACACAGAATCTGAAACAGGTTCCAGGCTCTGAGCTATCTGCACGGAGTCTGACATGGGGCTTGAACCTGCAAACCGTGAGATCATGACCTGAGCTAAACACAGATGCTTAACAGACAGCCACCCAGGTGCCCCAAAAGGCATGTTTCTTAATGTTTGTGAAAGTGTGGCCATTTCAGGTAAAGTCAACAAGTGAGGACTGGGGGCCTAACCCCAGTGCTCATGGTGGTTTGTTTGGGGTTCAGCCTTGGTTGACAGAGGGTCACAGCACTTGGGCAGAGGATACCAGTGTTGGGGGTGGGGTGGAAAGGATATAGGACACTAGCTTGGTTCTGTATGTCCTTTGCTTATGATCACAGAACAGCATCCAAATAGGTTTAAAAGGTCTAAGAGCTGTATGCATAGAGACAGTTCTGAAGCCTTTAAGAATGGATTATCTCCATGATTCAGGAAATCTGAGGATCGAAGACCAAACTTGAGGCCACCATCAATCAAAGCTGCTCAGTCACTTCTACTCTACAACTCTACAACCCCTTTTCCCACAGAGTCACCATCTGGTAGCTTGCTCACCCCACTGCACATATGACGTCACCCCTCGTCTGAGGACAACTCCCTACCCTCCTCCCTAGAGCAGGCAGAAAGCGGCTGGGTGTTTTCCTTCTTCGACATGCTTCTTCACGATCCCAGGGCAGCAAGATGGCAATGGACTGGGACTCAAGCCCCCAGGGCAACTAGGGCTTCAAAAACACAAAGTTTGCTATTTTAATTCTCGTTCCCTGAGCTCTGCAATGCCAATGATTGGCATTAGTGACCTTTTGTTCCAAGAGCTCTGACTTCTGATGACTGAAATGGATTCTCTTCATTTTAACCTCGCATAAAAATTCAAAAGGCATTTCTATCCATCATTCAAAGCAGTATGGCCCAAGATATGACATCAGCACTTTCCAGAGGACCCAACACCCCAATGTGTTCTGTTCCGGAACGATCAACAAAGTCCTGTGCTCTTAACGTGCTTGTCCCTCCGCACCCCTGACCGCTACCGGAACTACCTGTATTTCTACTTAATTCAGTCATCTAGCATTTCTGGGGCCGGGACACCTGTCATAGAGATGGGGGAGGATAACCAATGGTTTCCTGACCACCCTCCTCTTCAAACTCCAACTACAGAAGGTGGTCAAAGCCTCAGAGATCTATGCTTGGAGTTTTCAAACTTTAGGAAGCATGAGAATCACGGGGGTACTTGTTAAAACAGACAGAAGGCAAAACCATAGACCGTAAAAACAGCAGGCAGTTGTCCAGGGTTGGGAGAAGATAGGGGGAGCACAGACGGTTTTCAGGGCAGGGAAAACACTTTTTATGATACTATAATGATGGCTACGTGTCATCATACATGTATCTAACCCCCCAGAACACACGTCACAAGCAAGCCGTGTGATAATGTAACAAGTGCACCATGCTGGTCGAGCATGTTGATAACAGGAGGCAGGGAGCACGTGGGAAATCTCTGCACCTTCTCTTCGCTTCTCTTAACCTACAATGACTCTAAAAACAAAATAGTCTTAAAGTCAACGGGCCTTGCTTCCTCAAACCAAAACCAAGAATAGACCGATGGTCTGCATCTCTAGACTTTCTGATTCCGTAGGTCTGGGGTGAGGCTCAAGAATGTGCTCTTGCTCTCAGGAACACTGGAAAAATCCTTCTCCGATGGCCTCAGATTAAATTTTGAACCCCCAGAGGAATAAGACTTTGGAAAGGGCTCTGTTGACGTCTGTTTAGTTAAACCAAACAAACAGACTAAATGCTATTACCTTCCTCTCCAGCTCCTTAAAATTCAAGCACTCTGATGGGAGAAATTACAGAAATGGTAACATAAGTTAATATTTTTTTGATCGACTCGTGCCCGGTACTTGATACACAATGATAATAATCATAAGGATAATCTGTGTAATCACAGCACAGACTTATAGGGCATTCACTGAGCGGCAGGTACTGTTCTGAGCACCTCTTTTACCCTCACACAGCTAGTGACGGGGTGCAAGTGGGACTCATATGTGGGGAGTCTGGCTCGAGAGTCCAAGTTATAAGCAACTGCACGGTCACCTGTCAAGTCAAAATCTCTGAACTCCGAGAATCCTTTCAAGGACCCTGAGAACCAGCAACGATCACGCCCTTCTTACAGGCGGGGATTTAAGGCACAAGGAGGTTAAGTGACTTGTCCCACTTGCATTGCTAGCATGTGGCACTCACTGCAAAGCCTACGCTGCTTCACACCTGTTTTTTCATTTGTTTTTTCCCAAACGAGCATAGGAGGCAAGTCAGAAGTTCCCTCTTAAGTCTCGCTGTTTAACCTCAGCAGAGGAAGTAGATCTCTGGGAGCCATTTCTTTTGATAAAATAGGGCTGGAATATTTTCTTTGCTTCTAATCACATCCAAAGGTGAGTAAACCTAAGAAAAGGTGTAAACCACTTGGTAAACGAGTTGAAGCACGGGTTAACATCACTTGTGAATGTCACCGCTAGGAACGGTGGGGGGCGTGTTTTTGCTGCCAAGGGAGGGACGAAGCCTTGAGGTTTCCTTCTCCCCATCTCCATGTAAAATTCAATGCTTTGGCACCAAAGCGGGTGCAGAAAATTAAAAAGCATCTTGCCTACTTCCTGGGAATGTCTGTGTTCACTGAGGCACACGGTGTCTTGAGTCACAGCTGGAACAGCGCCGCCCATCACCTAAAGTTCTCCCAGCAGAGAGCAGTCACAGCAGGCGGATGGGGAGCCTGGTCGGATTTTCTAACACGGCCACTCAGCTTTAAAACTGTGAAACTGAAACGCTACCTGGAATGTCTCTGATTAGCAGATGAGTAAACCATGAGGGTGACAAAGAACTTGTGTACAGGGCTATAGGTTCCTCTTGGACACCCAGCAAGTTCCTTCTCTGTCCTTGGGGACACCAGCCACTGGACCAGCGACCCAGTAACTAGTCCATGGCTCCACACACATCAGCCTCTCCAGTTTTCCCTGTAGGACTCGGCGCATGCTCTCATAGAGCTAGGACATGACATTTTCCCCTTCGAGCCCCACCAGGGACCTCTGACTCCTTTAGAACGTACAGTTCTAGACTTGAGAACACAGTAAAACAGAGTCTATTTTTAATTCCGGACTTTGCATGGGCTAAGTGGAGGCAATGTGTTGCCAGGATACTAGAACCACCTCTAAAGCTTTGCATAGTCAGAGAAGGAACCACAGAAGATCAGGAAAGCAAACCACTGACACTTTCATAGCTCCTCTTTCCTTACCCGCACGTGTGGGGGGCTGATGATAATCCTAAAGGACATAGGAGTGTCAGCCCATGGTTTGTGGGACAGGTTCTGTTTTTCAAAGTGCTATCTTGTAATGTTTGATCCTCACAATTGTTATGTAGGTGGGGAGGGTTTATAAAGCCCATTTTACAGATAAAGACACTGTGGCTCTGGGAGATTAACTGGATTTAAGTCCCTTGGCTAGGGTGTGGTAGAGCCAGAATGATACTAAGGTCTCTGAAGGCCCCAGGTTCAGGGCTCCACCATCTTTCACCCTTTATGAGCCTGAATTTTCCTACTGGGGACGATCCGATCCGACCTCAGCCGAGAAGTCCTCCCACGATGGGATAATCATGGTGATAAGCAACAATCCGACTAAACATCTATAGAAACCTACATCAGGGAAGCAATGATCCTGACAACAGTAAGATTTAAATGATGTGATACTGGTTACCAGAGACTGCTTCCTTCAGCACATTGTCTATGAAACCAGATCACTTAAGATGCCATCTGATATCATGGGCTGGACAAGGAAGTAGGCAAACACTTCATGTCAACTGCACTTTCCCCTCCAAGGTGTTCCGATGAACTAATTATGGGAGTAGAGCCAACATAGATGATGCCAGTGATTTTTATCAAAAGTACAGATCTGATCATGTCACCACCTCGCTTGAAACCCTCTAATGGGTTCCTGATGTCCTCACTACAGGATCAAGTACAAACCCTTTACCTTGACACAGACCTCCATCTTACAGTATTACTCCTTCCTGACCTCCATGGACTCCTGCATTCTGTAGAGACACAGATACACACACACACACACACACACACACACACACACACCCTCCTTTCAGCAAGTTGACTTTATAGGTCCATGAACCCCTAAAACACGTGTGACATTTTCTGCTTGAGTGCATTCCTCCCAAAGAAGGGCTTCAATGTGCTCTCTTTTTTCAGAATGTCTGTTTTTCCAAAACCACACAGGGATCTAGTGAGTCTAATTCTAAATTTTTTTTTAGTATGTGTTTTTGAGAGAGAGTGTGTGAGTGAGGGAGGGGCAGAGAGAGAGGGAGACACAGAATTCATCCAAAGCAGGGCTTGAACTCACAAAGCTCGAGATCATGACCTGAGCCGAAGTCAGACGCTTAATCGACTGAGCACCTGGAGAGTCTGACTGTAAATTAGAGATGTTCATTGCCAAGGAGCCTGAGACTAGGCCACAAAAAAACAGCTCGGCAACACGTCTTTACAGGGAGAGGGGGGAACCCTAGTCGGACAGGGAGAACCCCTACCCCCAGGTCCATGTTCCCCCGTCTCGGAACCGGTATTTAAGAACAGAGGCACAGGCTTCTTTGTCCCAGGGGTAGAACTGAAAGGAAAGAAAGAGGGAAAGAGTACATGGAATGGCTTGTAGGAGTACAGAAATGGGACGGTTTGTGGGTGGGAAACCTAAAGCCTTGTGAACAGGAGCAGGGTCACCCCATCTTCTGGTTGTTCAAACCACTCCTCCAGTCCCTTCCTGTGTTAGCTTTCTATGGCTGCGGTAGCAAATGACCACAAGTGAGTGTGATCAACACCAATTTATTATCTTCCAGTTCTCAAGGTCCCAAAATCAAGGAGCTGGTAGGGCTGCATTCCTTCTGGAAGCTCAGGGAAGAATCCAATTCCTTGCCTTTCTAAGCTTCTAGAGGCCGCCCACATTCTTTGACTTGGGCCCCTTTCTTCATCCACAGAGACAGCAGACCTTCCAATCTGCTTCCCTCTCTCTACGACCCCAGCTCTTGTCACATCTCCTTCATGGACTGCGAAGACACGACATCCTCTAGGATCTCCATGGCCTCCAAAGCCAGCTGGCTGATAAGGGAATCAGGAGTGGTGAAGGAACATTCACTTCTTACTCCCATTGCCAAAAGTCCAGAGCAGACTGTGCACCCCAGGTCTGCGCTTCAACTCCTGCCCATCCTACTCCATGTCCCAGCACACTCACTGTGCAGCTACATTCAAGGGCTGCCTAGCCCTGTCTTCCAGCTGGGTTTGGCTAATGGGACAACTCCACAGAAGAAAACGGGAGGTTTCAAAGTGACACCAGGGTGTTTACTCCCTTGTTTCCTTCCTGAGATGGGGTCAGGGTGGGGGGGGTGTCCTTCCTGAGATGGGGTCAGGGTGGGGGGTGGGGAGGAGGCGGAGGCTGGACTTGGACTGCTAAGTCCTGGAGGTTATAGCTTCTTTCTTGTGAGCCTCTCCAGAGAACTCCTATTTGGGGTTCTAGAAACTGTACCATTCTCTACCACCCAGGTCTAAGTGAGACAACAAGGTATGTCCAGGACTCAAGACGCCATGCTGTCCCTAGGAGTTTCTTGATGCTCTCCCCTGACACCTTCACCAACAGTGCCATCACTAAACGCTCTTCAAATTACCCAATTTGAATATACTGTCATCCATTTACTGTCGAGACCCTCCAGAAACAGACCCACTTAGAGTCCATCAGCAAGGATCAATCACATGGCCTCCCCAAGATAGGAGGAGGTCTGGCTCTGTAGCCCCAGCTCAGTGACAGAAGAGGGACCACAAGTTCTGGTGGACAGCTTGCTGGCCTGGCCACACTGCAGATCCTCTGGCTTCTCCACAAATCTAGGGGGGGGGGTCTCTATGCCTTCCATGTTGACCTTCTCCATTCTCCATTTGGTTTCCCACCTACACTGCTAGGCCTGCTGCTAACCCCACTCTCCCCTTGCAGTCTCTGTTCTTACAACAGCCAGATGCAATGGCTCCCTTCACGCAGTAGGACTGGTCTCATAAGTGACTTCTGGAGCACTCTGTTACTTTCACAGTTGGCAACTACTTTTCTGGTAGAATTTCTGTAGCCATCTACGTTTTCGAAAACCAGAATGCTGGAGATACTGAGTAAGAATAATTATATCCTCCCCTGTGCCTGAACAGACCTTCTAGGTCGTGAAACTGCCTCATTAACAAGGTTGCTTTGACATACTGGACACTAAGCGACCTTGGAAGAAGCCCAAGACAGATTTGCTTTATATTTAATTTTCTCTTACTACTAAGCAGGCTTTTTAACAAAACCCCAGTGTATCCACTTATCTGAAGGAAGTACTGATTCTCTAAACATGCTAGAAATGGCAGAACAAAGAAAAGGTGTTTCAGGGTTTCTCTCAAATGATCTCTATCTGATTTCTAGGCCTGGCAGTGATGGAGTCTCTCACTGGGATGGAAAAGGACATTCAGCAAACACTTCTCACAAACAGAAAAATGCTGAACTCTTAAGGTCTTCAGCAGTCGTAAATTACATGCACATCATTGCCCTTAAGAAAGATATGGCATCAATTGCAGAGGAGATTTCTGAACAGCATTATGAACGTTGCCATAGTAATCCTTTCAAAATATTAGTGTACATTCAAACATGCATCATCAACACAGCACAGTAGAATATCCTTAACATTGTACACGTCAGGGAAGAAAGTTGGTATATTCAAATAAAAATAAAGAGAAATATGATTTGATACAAATCAGGTTCATAGAGTATCATATTTTCTGATAGGCTGTTATTGATTTCTTTTATTTTTTACAGGTTATTTATTTGGGGCGGGGCAAAGAGAGATGGAGAGAGAGAATCCCTAGCAGGCTCCATGCTATCAGTGGGAAGCCTAACCCGGGACTCAAATTCATGAACCATGAGATCATGATTTGAGTCGAAATCAAAAGTCAGATGCTCAACCGACTGAGGCACCCAGGTGCCTTAGGAGTTGTCGATTTTGAAGGTAAATACTGGGGGCACCTAGGTGGCCCAGTCGGTTAAGCGTCCGGCTTTGGCTCAGGTCATGATCTCACGGTTCTTGGGCTCTGTGCTGACAGCTAGCTCAGAGCCTGGAGCCTGCTTCAGATGCTGTGTCTTCCTCTCTCTCTGCCCCTCCCCTGCTTGCACTGTCACTCTCTGTCTCTCAAAAATAAATTAAAAACATTAAAAAATTGAGAGGGGTGCCTGGGTGGCTCAGTTGGTTAAGCCTCTGACTTCGGCTCAGGTCCGACCTCACGTTCATGGGTTCAAGCCCCTCATCAAGCTCTGTGCTGACAGCTTGCTCAGGGCCTGGAGCCTGCTGCTTGTTCTGTGTCTCCTTCTCTTTCTGCCCCTCCCCCTCTCATGCTCTGTCTCTCTCTGTATCAAAAATAAATAAAACATTAAAAAAATAAAAATAAAAAATTGAGAAAAAAAAGAAGGTAAAATATTACACTGGAGCTAAGCACTGTTTTGGGGAGAACAACACAGTACTAATGGCAGGTGATGCTAAGTGCTGTGTCTGTCTGTCCCTCTTGTTTAGCAGCTGTGCTCAAGGGGGGCTGATTTTGTCCTTCAAGGGACATCTGGAGTGCCTAGGGACCATTTTGGTTGTCATAATTAGGGGTTGCCCCTGACATCCACCAGGCAGGCCGGGGATGCTGCTAACATTCTACACGACACGGCACAGCCCCCTCGACGAAGACTATCCAGGTCCTCGTGTCAAGAGTGCCAATGTGGAGAAACTCTACTCTATAGAAAGAGAAATGTTAACTGGGTATTTTGCCTGGTTCTCTTGCAAGCAGGTGTGGTCATGTGAGTCATCTCTGACCACTGAGAAGCAATGGCGTGGTCGGCCCCAGGGTCACACTGTTAGGAGGGAGAGTGTCCCCTGTGGAGGAGGTGACTGGAGAGGAAGCAGTCGCTCCTTCATGGGATCTGGAAGCTGCACGATGAGGACAGCAACACCAGAAGGGACCTGGGCCACCTCCCAGCCGAGGAGAGACCTCCAGAGAAACGCTCACGGCCAACACCTTGACCCAAGGTCTCTGGCTTCCAGAGCTGAGAATACACTGGTGTGTACGCCATGCAGCGTGTGGAACCTGCTGCGGCAGCCATAGCAAAGCCCTGAGCTTCCCGTCTGGCTGCTGAGGAACGCTGCCTAGACACCTAAGCCCCCGTCCCATACCCCTCCTTCCCAGGACGTCCTGGGCCTGGTCTCCTTTCTGGGCAGCAGTCCTGAGCCACTGCTTCTGGACGGTCTCCTGTGAGGCACGTTGCCCCTCATGCAACTTCTGAAGGCAGCACCCAAATAAAGCTTCCTGCGTGCTGCTGCTGCTGTGGTCACGTCTCTTCCTCGATCAGCCTTGAAATCCCCAAACTCACCACAGTCTCACTTTAGATCTTTCTCATCTTTTTGTTTTTTGAATCCACATAATAGACATTTCTGCAGGAGATGCTTGGGATCGAGCTCAGCAGGTCATGGTATCTGAGATCCCAGAGTAATGACACATACTCTGAGTGTGGACAGAGTCCATGATGTCATCTCTTAGTCCAGAAGCTCCAGTGGTGGCCTATTCCCAGAAATGCCGTGTCCTGAAAGCCTACAATCCGCTAGATGTCGTGCATATATATACATATTCCCCCTGCCCCCCGCCACAGGCAGACATCACAACTCTCTTCCAAGTGTGAGTAGCCCACTGTACAGCTGAAGAACCTGGCAACTCACACAGAGGGTAGTTAGTGAGCTAATCTGCCTGCCGTCAAACCACAATAGGTGGCAGCATCCGTGTGGGCCTGAGTGCAGAGCCTAGACAAGTCATAAAGACGTACGCCCCAATCCAAAGGCTTTCACCAAGTAGGCTGCACTTGCCCTCCAATCGCCCGGAAAATCTATCACAAGAGGCTGCTATGGATATACATACTTGAAAAACGTGTATCTTTAAACCTGTGAGGGGCGGCTGGGTGGCTCAGCCAGTTAAGAGTCCAGCTTCGGCTCAGGTCAGGTCATGATCTCACAGTTTGTGAGTTTGAGCCCCACGTCAGGCTCTGTGCTGACAGCTCGGTGCCTGGAGCCTGATTCAGATTCTGTATCTCCCTCTCTCTGTCCCTCCTCTGCTCATTCTCATTCTCTCTCTCTCTCTCCCTCTCTCTCTCTCTCTCAACCAAGCCCCTAAAGTCACCTAGGTGCGTAAGCATTCTGGTTGCTGGATCCTTTCTCTGGGCTGTGGACACCTTCCTGAGGCAGTGCTGTTTTAGGGAGCTCACAGCAGGGAGGGGCTTTGGAGATGGGCTGGTCCAGTTCTCAAATTACAGCCTTGCAAAATCTAAGTCCTGAGGATGGAAACAGACTTGCCTAGAAAGGTAGGATTTTACTAAAACAAGGAGGCATAGACCCAGAGCTCCATTACACAGAATTAATTAAAACAGAATTACAAAACTAGCCATTACTATGTTGAGGGTGTCTGTAATATGCCCTATATATACAGTACCTTATTTAACCCTTTAAACAATCCTTTAATGGAGGTGTTTTTCCATCTTTTCTAAGTCCAGAATCACACAGGTAATACATAGCAAAAATAATTTGAATCAAGTTCTTTTATAGACTCAATATTCTAAGCTTTTCCTGATTTTTGCCTCAACTTTTATTCATGCTATTACTATAGAAAAATAATGAAAAGTTACATCAATGAGAAAAGAACAGGGGTGCCTGGGTGGCTCAGTTGGTAGAGCACCCAACGTTGGCTCAGGTCATAATTTCACGGTTCGTGGATTCGAGCCCCCCTGTCAAGCTCTGTGCTGACAGCTCGGTGCCTGGAGCCTGCTCAGATTCTGTGTCTCCCTCTCTCTCTGTCCCTCCCCCGCTCACTCTCTTGCTCTGTCTCTCTAAATAAAATAGAGACATTAAAAAATATTTTCAAAAAATTTTATTTTAATAACAAAAAGAACAGAAGGCAAATACGTGAGGCATCCCACGTTCAATACACTAAAGGTCTCTACGATCGCTGAGCGAATCGTCTCAAGGAAAGTCTGCATGGAAACAGCACATGCAGTGCAGTTACCACTTCAAGTTTTAACGTTATGGGAGTTGTGGGAGCATCTGGAGACCAGAGGCTTCTCCTCTCTCCTGGAGGAGACACCTGGGGATCCCTTACAGACGATCCACTCGGATCTTCCATTGTACAGTCTTTTTTCCCCACCTCGTCCCAGTGGCTCCTCGTGGGTCTTGGGTCGCACGGCGAGTGCAGACACACACGTGTCTCGCACGGAGACTCACCAGGAGCTCGTCACCTGTGGTGGCGCCAGTCTCCCGACGGGCTTTCAGAATAATAGCCACTTGTCTGGTGAACCTTCTCCAGAAACTTCCTCAGGGCGGCTTTTTCGTTCTCGATCTCCCGGATCCGGGTCTTTATGTTCTTCTGGAGTCTCTGGATGTAGAGTGCGGTCCTCCTCTCCTCCTCCATGTTGTACACGCGGGCCCTCCTCACGTGCACGGTCTCCATCATGTCGTAGATGCTCTTCTTCGCACGGGGGTTCTTGCCCCCCATTGTCAGACCTTGGCCGACAGGGTTTGAAGGTGAAGCAAGACTCGGGAGCGTGAGGCTTCCTGTAAAGGTCTCAGCAAAGTGAGTCTCCTAGAGTTTGGAATATCAGACCCACATCACCATGGGAACAGAGACTCA
>NC_043712.1:79927848-79933475 GCF_006229205.1 Suricata suricatta
TTTGGGCACTCATAGGCAGGACAAGAATATTACAGATAGAGAAAAATAGAAAGTGGACCTTCTCCATTCTCCACTTGGTTTCCCACCTACGCTCCTAGACCCGCTGCTAACCCCACTCTCCCGGCGCGGTCTCTGTTCCTACAACAGCCAGACGTGATGGCTCCCTTCATGCAGTAGGAGTGGTCTCATAAGTGACTTCCGGAGCACTCTGTTACTTTCACAGTTGGCAACTACTTTTCTGGTAGAATTTCTGCAGCCATCTATGTTTTCGAAAACCAGAATGCTGGAGATACTGAGTAAGAATAATTATATCCTCCCCTGTGCCTGAACAGACCTTCTAGGTCGTGAAACTGCCTCATTTTTAAAAAATGTTTTTATTTTTTGAGAGACAGAGAGAGACAGCACGAGCAGGGGAGGGTCGGATAGAGAGGGAGACACAAGAATCTGAAACAGGCTCCAGGCTCTGAGCTGTCAGCACAGAGCCCAACGCGGGGCTCGAACCCACGAACTGTGAGATCATGCCCTGAGCCGAAGCCAGAAGCTCAACGGACTGAGTCGCCCAGGCGCCCCATGAAACCGCCTCATTAACAAGGTCGTTTTGACATACTGGGCACTAAGTGACCTGGGAAGAAGCCCAGGGCAGATTTGCTTTATATTTAATTTTCTCTTATTACTAAGTAGCCTTTTAACAAAATCCCTGTGAAACCACTTATCTAAAGGAAGTACTGATTCTCTAAACATGCTAGAAATGGCAGAACAAAGAAAAGGTGTTTCAGGGTTTCTTCCAAATGATCTTTATCTGATTTCTAGGCCTGGCAGTGATGGAGTCTCTCACTGGGATGGAAAAGGACATTCAGCAAACACTTCTCACAAACAGAAAAATGCTGAACTCTCTTAAGGTCTTCAGCAGTCGTACATTATACGCACTTCATTGCCCTTAAGAAAGATATGGCATCAACTGCAGAGGAGATTTCTGAGCAGCTTTATGAACGTTGCCATAGTAATCCTTTCAAAATATTAGTGTACATTCAAACATGCATCATCAACATAGCACAGAATATCCTTAACACTGTACACGTTAGGGAAGAAAGTTGGTATATTCAAATAAAAATAAAGAGAAATATGATTTGATACAAATATAAATTTGGATTCAAAAGATAAAAATAAAAAGGGATTAATTTTTTGCCTCCCTAGAATCAACAAAATCAAGTTTCATAGAGTATCATATTTTCTGTCAGGCAAGGTTATTGATTTATTTTATTTTTTACAGGTTATTTATTTGGGGGGGGTGCAAAGAGAGAGGGAGAGAGAGAATCCCCCAGCAGGCTCCACGCTATCAGTGGGAAGCCCAACACAGGACTCGAACCCACGAACCATGAGATCATGATTTGAGTTGAAATCAAAAGTCAGATGCTCCACCGACTGAGCCACCCAGGTGCCTTAGGAGTTGTTGATTTTGAAGGTAAATACTGGGGGCACCTGGGTGGCTCAGTTGGTTAAGCGTCCAGCTTCAGCTCTGGTCATGACCTCACAGTTCATGGGTTCGAGCCCCACATCGGGCTCTGTGCTGACCAGTCAGCTCAGAGCCTGGAGCCTGCTTCAGATGCTGTGTCTCCCTCTCTCTCTGACCCTCCCCTGCTCGCACTCTCTCTGTCTCTCAAAAATAAATTAAAAACATTAAAAAATTAAGAAAACAAGAAGGTAAAATATTATACTGGAGCCAAGCACCATTTTGGGGAGAACAACACAGTACTAATGGCAGGTGATGCTAACTGCTATGTCCATCTGTCCCTCTTGTTTAGCAGCTGTGCTCAAGGGGGCTGATTTTGTCTTTCAAGGGACATCTGGAGTGCCTAGGGACCATTTTGGTTGTCATAATTAGGGGTTGCCCCTGACATCCACCAGGCAGGCCGGGGATGCTGCTAACATTCTACACGACACGGCACAGCCCCCTCGACGAAGACTATCCAGGTCCTCGTGTCAAGAGTGCCAATGTGGAGAAACTCTACTCTACAGAAAGAGAAATGTTAACTGGGTATTTTGCCTGGTTCTCTTGCAAGCAGGTGTGGTCATGTGAGTCATCTCTGACCACTGAGAAGCAATGGCGTGGTCGGCCCCAGGGTCACACTGTTAGGAGGGAGAGTGTCCCCTGTGGAGGAGGTGACTGGAGAGGAAGCAGTCGCTCCTTCATCGGATCTGGAAGCCGCACAATAGAACCACAGCAACACCAGACGCAAACCTGGGCCGCGGAGCGCTTTGCGGATGACATGCATCACCCTGGCACTGTCTCCCCGAGAGAAATAAGCTTCAACTTTGTGCGAGCCACAGTCATCGTGTTCTTGCTTTCATACATAACCGAACCCATGTTCCGGGCTTGAATTGAGGTGTGAATGTTCTTTACCTGCACATTGATGCAGGCTCAAAAATATCTTAGACTCAGAGGGAAATGTCTACACAGAGAGCACTAGCACTGTTTAATTAAAAGCAAAACAAAACAAACAAAAGAACTGTTACTCATGTTCATTGAGAACACGTCAAGTAACTCTTAACTATGGAAAGTACAGTAGGGAGCCTGCAACCCCATGGCCAAACGCCTGGCTCAGGTCCCTGGCATGGCTCTGCAGGGTCTCTGCCTGGTCCCAGGGCAGGAGTCTGCACAATCAGGAATTCCTACTCAAGGTGAATGCTAAGTCCATGGTTGGCACCTCTACCTGTCGTCAAAGTTGGCCTGAGCCAGGGAGCGCCTGGTGGAAGGTTTCAACACCCAGGGCAGGAGGAAAGAGGGAAGGAGCCCAAAACGTGACCACTCAGCTCCTCCCACCACACCCTGTCCACCACCTCTCATCTAAGGCTTGCTAATAAATAGCTTGAATGCATCCCCCCCCCCAAAAGGAAGTAAAATAAGAATGTGTACTTTTCCATCTTGCTTTTCAGGTTTAACTATTGTCACTTGTTTTGTGTGTGTCCTTCTAGACTTCTTTCCCTAGATGATGAAAATGTGTGTGTGTGTGTGTGTGTGTGTGAGAAAGAACAAACATAGGTCTTACTTTCCACGCTCTACTGCAGCTTGCTGTTTTCATACAATATCCCTTCATACAGATTCTCATTTTTTAAGTTTTTCTAATGTTTTATTTTTATTTTTGAGAGACAGCAAGTGGACACCCAAGAGAGTGGGGAAGGAACAGAGAGAAGAAGGCAGAGGATCTGAAGCAGGCTCTGCACTGAGAGCACAGAGCCCAACATGGGGCTTGAACCCATGAACCGTGAGATCATTAACTGAGCTAAAGTTGGATGTTTAACTGAGACACCCAGAAGCCCCCAGATTCTCACTGTTTTTAGTGGTTATATAGAGTTTTGTGGTTTGCATGTAACACCACTGCTTGAACTATTTTCCTTTGATTAGGGTTCTTGTTCTCTCTTTTTAATAGCAAATAACGCTGCAATGAATATTCCTGCTTGTGTATTCATGCCCATCCTGCTTGTATATTTCTGCAGCACAGAGTCTTAGAAAAAGAACCACTTAATGAAAAGATATGCACATTTATACTTTTGGTAGGGTGCTGCCAAAATTCATTCCAAGAAATTTCATCAATTTATGTTCTCACCAACAGAGCAGAAGAATGTGCTTATCATCAAACCCTCACCAACACAGCTACCATGCATACTGTTAATTTTTGCTCATCTTGCTGGTTTTGTTTCCATTTTCCTGATCACCTAGAAGGGAGACCCTCTTTGCATATTCACTGTATTATTTGCCTTTAAATTAGTAATTTTCATTTCTTGGGGTGCCTAGGTGGCTCAGGACTTCGGCTCAGGTCATGATCTCGTGGTTCATGAGTTCGAGCCCCAGGTCTGACTTGGTGCTGACAGCTCGGAACCTGGAGCCTGTTTTGGATCTGTGTCTCCCCCTCTCTCTGCCCCTTACCCACTCATACTCTGTGTCTCTCTCTCTCTCTCAAAATTAAACAAATGCTAAAAAATTAAAAAAAATAATTTTCATTTCTTTATGGTTACACACTAGTAACCATACTCAATTATTTTATATTAATTAAAGCTCAAGTGCATTTACAAAATGCCCCTGGAAATTCTGAAATAAGAAGGTTCTATTCCTGCTTGCAGTGGTGTTCATTCTTGAAGCTGTAAGCTCTCCCAGCTTAGAAACGGTATCCATTTGTCTATCATCTAACAAATGGTTCCTCTTTATTTCCTTTTCCTATAATACAATCTTGCACTTCTGTAGATCGTTCTTAAGACTTGAAGTAGCACCTTACGGAGTAGGAGAGAATTAAAACTCCTTCAAGGAGGAAAAGACCTTTAGGGCAACTTACTATACCTCTGCAAATGCCTGCTCAGATAAAATCTTGTTGTTCTGTCTTTTATTACCTACGCCAAGATACCTCCAACCTTTCCTTTTCATTCCACCAACTGCCCTCTTCGGTATCCAAGAACGTGTTTAGCTATGGAAAAGAAATGACCCAGGGCTCGGTGTTCTGACAGAGTCAGCAGGTCCAGTGGTTACTGTAGTTAATTAATTCACGACATACATTCTTTGACTTCAGAAAATAGGAGGGCTTGGTGGCCACCCATGTACCCAAAAAAGGAGAACAAAGCCAGAAAATGAAACTTCTTCCTGGGGAGGGAATCTCTGGATTTATTTCTTCCCTATTTGTGTCTAGATTTCTATGAGTCACTTAACTTTCTTAATAATTAAGTTTTTTGATCTTTAAAGAAAAATAGATAAAATGCGGAAAATAATCAACGACACAGAAGCAGGCCTAGAAGGCAGAAAACTAGCTTTGCTTTCCCTCTTAAAGATCTCTCACTTTGAATTTTCATCTTCATTTACTTTTCAAGATGAACTCTGTAAGCGGGCCGTTTTACAAGGATGGACATCTCACATTTATCTCATAGCAGATGGTCCCAGAGTCCATACATAACATATACCCTACAGGGGCTATAGGAATAAGTAACATCTAGGAAAAAAGATATATGTATACATATTTTTATAGGAATACGTAATATTTATGTAACAGGCAAAGCTCAGGGATCTAAGATTTAGAAGGAAGGCAGGGGAAAGGTCTGACAGAATCATACATGAAACAAAAACAATTTTACAACCCAAACCAACGGTGATTTTTTATTGGGTGACAATGAAAAGTATCATTTGTGAGTGATGCGCTGTTTTCCAGTCTTAAACCATTTTTCTCTCTGCATGCCCTAAACACGGCCTAGAGGCCAGAATGAGCAGGTGGAGGGCTCAAGGGGTGAAGGACACTGGAATAGGGCTTTTAAAAAGGGCCTTTCTTCACCCGCCTACACTGTTGGTGGGAACGTAAACTGGTGCAGCCGCTCTGGAAAACAGGGTGGAGGTTCCTCAAAAAACTATCCATAGAACTCCTCTATGACCCAGCAATAGCACTGCTCGGGATTTACCCAAGGGATACAGGAGTGCTGATGCATAGGAACACATGTACCCCAATGTTCATAGCAGCACTGTCAACAATAGCCAAAACAAGGAAAGAGCCTAAATGCCCATCACCTGATGAGTGGATCAAGAAGATGTGGTATATATATACACAATGGAGCACTACATGGCAATGAGAAAGAATGACATATGGCCATTTGTA
>NC_043712.1:79933575-79956687 GCF_006229205.1 Suricata suricatta
AAAAAAAAAAAAAAAAAGAAAACACACACAGAAAAAAATGGCCCGTCTTTAAATGTGTATAATCAGACTGTCTTCTCTCAAAGAATGCAAAGTGAAACTATCTCTCCCTTCACAATGATTGGAAATGATCATAATGCTAATAATTTACTGTATTATTACTGCCTGCTCAGTAGCTCTGCCTGTATTTCTGGAAGGCCACAGAAACACAATGGCAAGACAGCTTTAAACAAAAAGATCTGCAATGTTAATGACAGTATTTATCTGAAGGGATTTTAAAATTTGGAATTTAGGTATTTCCTTCATACCAAAAGATTATTTTTTTCTTTTAAATATTTACTTAAAAGCGAGAGAAAGCATGAGCAAGGGAAAGACAAAGAGGGAGAGAGAGAATCCTAATCAGGCTGTGCAGAGTGCAAGGTCTGACATGGGGCTCGACATTAGGAACCACGAGATCATGACCCGAGCCAAAATCAAGAGTCAGATGCTTAAGCTACTGAGCCACCCAGGCACCTGACAAAAGACTGTTTTTCAGTTTTTTAGAAAATTTTTAAATGTTTATTTATTTTTGAAGGAGAAAGAGAGAATGCGCACAAGCAAGGGGAGGGGCAGAGAGGAACACCCAGAATCTGAAGCAGGCTCCAGGCTCCGAGCTGTCAGCACAGAGCCCGACGCGGGGCTTGAACCCACGAACCGTGAGATCACGACCTGAGCCGAAGTTAGAGGCTCACCTGACTGAGCCACCCAGGCGTCCTGATTGTTTTTCAGTATTGAAAGCCTCTAATATAATTATTTCTTTGATGAAATATATTTATATAATATTGCCTTAAATTTTGCAAGAACTGTTGTGAGTTATGTGTCAGGTCAAGTTAACATAACTTTCTTGCTATAATTCTATTACCTCCATTTGATGGAAGAATAAACTCAAGTTCAAAAATATTCTGTGTCCTATACACTAAAAGTATACAGACTGATGTATCAGAGGCTAGGGATGTATTTGACAAGTATGTCTATAATCACGCTGAAGCATTGAAATTAGGGAATCCTTTTGAATATTATGCTCACTTCCAAGTTTGGATTAAAAGCAACCTCAATGTTTCAAGCTGTAGGAGTACACTGTATTCAAGATGTGATTTTTCTCTCTATGCACTCTCTCAGAACCATGCAATGTAGTTTCTAAAAATCCTCTATCTTAGAACCCCATCTATGTGAAAAACAACAAGGGGCACCTGGATGACTCAGTCAGTTAAATGTTCAATTTCAGCTCAAGTCACGATTTCACGGTTTGTGGATTCGAGCCCTGTTGGGCTCTGTGCTGACAGCTCGGAGCCTGCTTCCTGCTTTGGATTCTCTCTCTCTCTCTCTCTCTCTCTCTCTCTCTTTCTCTCTGTTCCTCATGCTCTATCTCTGTGTCTCTCAAAAACAAATACATGTTAAAAAATATATATATATAAAGAAAAATAATTTTTAAAAAGGAAAACAACAACAAAAACACCAGCCCTGTTAGGTGTTTGGGACCCCCCCTGTCTGCCGGCAGCCCCCTCCATGCACCATGACGGCTGTGTGTCCCTTGCCTTCTGTAGGTCTCCATAGTGGCCTTTCAGATCATTGCAGTTTTTCTGTGTCTTTCTGCCAGAAAAGCTTAGGTCTTTGGAACAGAAGCACTCTCAAAACCTGGCTGGACCCCCAGCTGCAAAGGGAGATTCAAGAGTCCTCCCTGGCCAGGGGGTGCCTGCGTGGCTCAGTCAGTTCCGTGTCTGAACTCTTGGTTTCAGCTCCGGTCATGATCCCATGGTTCGTGAGATCAAGCCCCATGTCGGGCTCTGTGCTGACAGCACGAGCCTGCTTGGGTTTCTGTCTTCCTCTCTTTCTGCCCTCCCCTGTGTGCATTCTCTCTTTCAAAAATAAAACAAAAACAAAAACAAAAAAGAGTCCCTGGCCAGGGGGCTGCGGGTCACCAAGGTGAAGTGATAGACTGGCGGGCCGGGATCTTCCACTGTGGTCCTGCCAAGCTCTACTGAGTGGCAGGGGTTTGGCGGGGGGGGGGGGGCTGCCTGTCTCACAGGGGTCTGCACTCACTGCAGCTCTGGCTCACAGAGAAGCTTCTCTCACATTCTTTCCATGGCATCATTCCACCATCTCACTGTCCCGGCTCCCGCCCTCCTCACACCACTGGTGCTGGGGGCGCAAGATGGGGGTACCAGGCCCTGACACAAGTGAAAAGACACTTAACTTAGTTCTGTCACCAACCAGCTTTAGGACCAATGGTAGGAAAGGAGAAGAAAACATATTCACAGACAATGACTCTCGCCCTGACTCCCTAAAGCCCGCCGTGTTAATTTGTAAACATGGACAGACATCTGGTATCAGGAAAGAGGCAGAAAACCTGAGTTCGGGGGTCCTCCTGCTGTGGGGTGTAGGGGCGGGGAGCCGTGAGACTCTAAGAAAGCTGCCTGATCCTGCTGGGTCTCAGTTTCCTCTCCTACAAATGAAGGCATTTGAGTAGACGATGGCTAAGATTTCTCCCACATGTAAAATTTTCTAACTCAAAAACGAATTTATTTTCCAGTATAAAAGGTCACCAAAGCAAAAGTCCCTTGCTTTGTAAAGTTTAACCTAATTTATTCCAACATTATCTCTCTGGTTTTTTTTTTTTTTTCAGGTGCAGTTGCTTCATTAACTAACACAGCACAAAGTAAGTGCATTTCGCCAACTTCAGATGACAAGCCTTAAAGTGAGACCGAACTGAGAAAGGAGAACAAGGAAGTCCTTTTTCACAAGGGAAACCAGAGGAAGCAACCTTTGCTTCACCCATGTGCAATTTCCAGAAGTGTCAGCTGGGGAGTAGCCGGGGGCTGTTTCTGCCTTTTCTCTTGAACTCCGAGAGAACATTATGACATTGACTGTGAGGTCGCCTAAGGTCAAACGAGTTGGTGTCAGAGCTAAACGTCCCACTCAGAATTCTTCCCACCAGAGCTCACCGCCAGACTCTGACCCATTTCTGGACTGTCAGAGGAGGAGACTGTTCTTAGCCGGTTTCTTTCCCCCTCTGGACTTGACCCCAACAAACTAGTCTTCTGGTGGCACCACCCAAAATGGATCCATGATGGCCCCGGCTGAGAGGTGGCCTCCTGGGGCGGCACACGTGAAAGCGCCTGACCCACAGTCCATTGCTCAGTGGAGGAGTGCTTCCTTCCCCCTTTTCTAGCAACAGAGAAATGGGTGGATTCTGCTGCCAGACCCCTGACTCCACACTCGCTAATGACCTTAACCTCTCTACCAACTGAACGTCTGCCTCGCTCAGCACTCGACTCAGCGTTGGTTGAACAACTCAGCACACGTCGGATGGATGATGACCATCTTGACATTAAGATCCTATGAGGCTACGGATGCAGCACCCCTGGGGCGGGGGATACCCCTCTTCAGGCCCTGCAGCAGCCAGCCTTCAGGCGGCACAGAGGCAAGCAATTCTCGGTCTAGAAATGTCTGTATTGTGCTCTCTTTCCCATTCCTTGACTTTCTGAGCAAAAGGTCTGACTGATTCATAACCTTGTCTCTCTTTTTAAAAGTTTTTAAATGTTTTATTTATTTTTGAGACAGAGCATGAGAGAGGGAGGGACAGAGAGAGAGGGAGACACAGAATGAAGCAGGCTCCAGGCTCTGAGCTGTCAGCACAGAGCCCGACATGGGGCTCGAACCCACGAACCGGGAGATCACAACCTGAGCTGGAGTCAGATGCTTCCCCGACGGAGCCACCCAGGCGCCCCTCAACCTTGTCTCTGTTTTCTGATCCACAACCCCACCTTCTGAGAGGGCCTGTCCCTGGGCACCACCAGTTCACCTCTCTCCCAGCACCAGTTTCTGACAGCCCTGGGTGTTAGGCCGCTACTGAAAGGTTGATTAGAAACAGGTTGGCTTGTGAAACGGACATACCAGGTACGGACATGACTTGGGGGAAACTTCTCCGGTCTGGCCGGGTGAAAGAAGAGACTTTCCTGAGATGGGTTCACGTCTGACTGTGAAGTGAAGCGAGCAAAAGCAGTCCCCATCTCTGCCACCGGCTGCCACGGCCCAGGCTCCGAGACAGATGCAGAGGTGGTCCTGGCGCCCCGGGGCCCAGCTGCTCCTCCTCACAGGCTTCCGTGGGCAAGGGGTGTCATTTTCCTGGGAGGGACACCATCTGCCATCAGCCAGCCCTGCAACAGGACCATTACCGGAACTGCCTGTGTCTCTATCGCATGATTTAGCTTATTTGGAATTTAACCACCTGGCCATGGGGAAAAACCCCAAACAGTATGGAAATTTTCTTTCAAAGATTCCAAAAGGAACAAGGAAATACAAAGTATCCTTATTACAGCCCGGCTCTGAGTAGAACAGAGCACATGGGCAGGGCTCTAGCGGCCTCCTGGTCCTTTCTCCCCTCCCCGGGTCCGTCTTCTCTCTGAATTATCTGCTGTCCTAATGGTCTCTGCCACGATTTGACCGCACTAAGGAGGTCTACTTCCCCACCTGCCATCGGGTCCCCGGATGGGCCGTTTTGGTAAAGAATGGGTGAGGATAAGGCACTGCTCCATCTTCACACTCCTAATCACCTTCTGTAACTCTGTGTTGGGTCATGCAAACTCCATCCCGACCCCAAGCAACAACGGCACATCTCAATTCTCAACCACGGTATCCACGGATGTCAAGAGTAGAGAGAAGCTAATTTTTTCTTTCTTTCTTTTTTAATATTTACTTATTTTTGAGAGAAACAGACAGAGTGAGAGTGGGGAGGGGCAGAGAGAAAGGAAGGGAGACACAGAATCTAAAGCAGGCTCCATGCTCCGAGCTGTCAGCTCGGAGCCCGATGTGGGGCTTGAACCCACCAACCATGAGATCGTGACCTGAGCTGAAGTCGGACGCTTAACCGACTGAGCCCCCCAGGTCCCCCAGAGGGAAGCTGATTTTTAATTTCTGTCGCTGAGAACAGAAGCCTGAGGGGACTCGCACTCAGCATTTTGCCGACAGTTGGGCAGTGATCCCTGTACCCACGTGGACTGCAGAAGTTTCCCCAGTCAGGGTGCTCTCCTGGTATATTTACTCCGCAAGCCAAGCTGTTTCTAAATTCATCAACTCCCCACAGAGCCTTCTAGAGCCAAGCATCAGATAAGCCACAGATTCCCTTAGGCCGGGTTTCTCAACCTTGGCACTCCTGACCTTTGAGACTGGATAATCCTTTGTTGTGTATGTGGAGGGCTGTCCTGTGCACTGGCCTCTACCCGCTACATGCCAGTAGCATCACTTCCTCCAAACTGACAGCCAAGAATGCGGGCACACATTGCCAAATGGCCCCTGAGGCGGGGGTGGGGGGTGCAAAGAGCCTAGTTGAAAACCACAGCCTCATCTAAGCGCAAAATCCTCTTACTATCCCCCAGCATAAAACACCTTTTATTTGCGGTGAATACACATCAGTGTTTACGCTGTGTGCATATAGGTCATTCACACCTTCTTTTAATCAAGAACGGGTCTTAAAATTCACAGTTGTTTTAACTCACATTTTGCTTCATGGTGCCAAGTGCAAAATGCTACTACTGAAATGATTAAGAAAGGAAAAAAGACGGGCTCCTGGGAGGCTCAGTTGATTGAGCATCTGACTTCAGTTCAGGTCATGATCTCACTGTTTGTGGGTTCAAGCCTCGCACTGGGCTCTCTGCTGACAGGTCAGACCCTGCGGCCTGCTTTGGGTTCTGGGTCTCCCTCTCTCTCTCTCTAAAAAATAAACAAACACTGAAAAGAAAGAAAAAACAAAACAAAATGAAAACCCCAACGATGGAGAAGCAGGACAGGACGTGTACTCTGTCCTGATCCTGGTCCTTACACATGCAACTGGCGCCACGTGTGTACAAACAAGTCTACCCACCCTCTGCCTTCCATGAACGCATGAGCACGTACACACCAACCCAGAGGCTACGGTGCACACGCCAACGACACTCTGGTTCTCCAGGGCACACTGCCTGCCCACAGAGTGTTTCAGCCACGTGTGCATGAGAAATGGCCAAGAGGAAATCGACACGAAGCGCATCTCTGGGGCTGACGGCTTGTTCTGGTCACCCACACAGCTGTCAAGGATGCTGCCAAAGAGGACAGCCCGCTGAGAAGGGCCAAAGACCCAGACACCTGCCGCCAGAGCCCCAGCTCTGCTTCCTGCAAGCGGCACACCCTTGGCCACCAAGTGAAGTATTTGGGCGTCTATTTCCTTATATGTTAACGAACAGTTTTCTCAGCGACACTTCTAGCTCTAACAGTCTAAGTTTCTAAGAATATAATACAGGCAAATGTCACTTCCACCCACCCCACAATCCTTCTCTTTTCTAAATTAATCATCTCTGCTATTTCCACCTTGAGTGATGGTGACTATGCCCCTTTCGTCAGTAACGGCAAAGGCGCACATGATATTCACTCTGCTTTCAAGAGAAAGGATTCATCCTGTCATCAGATGTGATCATCTTATTCCTATTTTCTGCCCAACATTAAATCTCTGATAGCTAAGGTTCCGTTTTCAAAGAGATATTAAAAAGATCCATTCAAGTTGATCCAAACTGTAGGCTGGAAAATACCAGTCCCATGGTACATATGAAGTCACCAGCATATTTATAGCCCCTGATCCCAATAGAGAGATCACTTGACTCTATATCCTATGTAGAGATTTTCCATACATCATTTCCTTCTTCCGGACATGCTTCACAAACGTGACCTGCTTCTGTAAACACCGAAGAAATAACATGGCAAGCGGTACTGTGGAAAATGCATAATAATACAGGAAACGAAGGAGACCATCTCCAGCAGTGAGCTCAGAATCTGACTTTAAAAACTGTGTTCGAGGGCCGACCGCTTCATGCCACAGTAGGAATATGAACCATTCTTGCTTTTCAATCACACGGTAGCGTCAGAAAGCCGTTTCACGCTTACACCTTGTCAAACGATCTCTTACCTACGTGAGCTTATGACAGGGAGATTTAGGTCCTGGAGGTGGGTTTATTATACTTGTTCATTTGGATGAGTAGTTAAATAGAAGAGCAAAGGGAAAGAGAGGAGCAGAAGGAAATACAGACATGACACAGTCTCCACGCCTCAGGAGCTCAATCAGTGTCTCTTGAGAGTCTCAGACAGACTTACAGAAGGTGATAAAGGGATGGCAAAGGGCTCTAAGCATAGAGGACACGGTCATATTGCAGTAGGCAGAATAAAAGTCTCCAAATAGGTTCACGTCCTAATGCCTAGAACCTATGAAGCCTTAGTATATTTCTTTGGAAGGGAAATCATTACAAGGTTGCAGGTACAGCTAAGGTTGCTAACTAGCTGAACTTGAGATGGGGGGGGGGGCTGTCCAGGATTACCCAGATGAATCCAATATAATAACACGGGTCCTTAAAAGTGACAACAAAAGAGGCAAAAGGAGGGTAAGTGAGTAAGATACAACGTGAAAAGGAGTAACTGGCCCTTGCTGGCTTTGAGACTGAAGAAAGGGCCACAAGGCAAGAAATGTAAGGGGCCCCCAGAAGCTGGAAAGTGCAAGAAAATGGATTCTCCTCTGGAGCTTCTAAAAAGGAACACAGTCTTTTTGATACCTTTTTGATTTTGGCTTCGTGAGATACGTGTTCATTGTGTATCTTACAGAACTGTAAGGTACTAAATCCACGTTGCTCTAAGCCACCGAGATGGAGGTATTTTGTTACAGCTGCAAGAGGGGACTCATGCCCACAGAAACTTACAACACCCTAAACACTTTTCCGTCTTGTCTGCACAAGGCACCCCAACATTTTCACCTTTTGCCCCACTAGCCCCAAAGGATGAATCTATTTATAAACAAGATGTTCTACTGGGACCTGCCTGGAGTGGTTTGGGCTAGGTCTTTCTTCTGTTTTTAGGCAAAAGTCATACCCACCAGCCCAACACTCACATACACAGTGCATTCTTGTTTAAACACACTGAAGCCAGACCAAGGGGACTGATTGGTGGTTGCATATCTTTCCTTAAACTGAAGACTTACAAGTTATGATTTTCAAGGTCTTCACTGATAATGTGTAAGGAAGGGGCTGCAATTAAGATCGGTTTGCACTCGTGGAGTCTCGGCATATGACACCACACGGGCTCCAGATGACTATGTTTTGGACGAACGGGGTGATGGCTTTGACGTGGAGGAGTGCACTTGTGGCATTCTGGATGAGGGATGGTCTCCACAGGACCTTTTTGAACTAGAAATGACCAAAGTGGCACCCAATAGGAATTCAGCTCTCTGCCTGTCTTCTCTTCGTCCCGCCAGCCCACTTCTACATCTCAAACTCTGGGTGTGTCTGGACTCTCCTGAAGGACAGTGGGGTGGGGACACAGTCCCATGCTTTATGCAATTTAAATTTATATTCCTACAAGACCGAAACCTTTGACAATTTTGGTAATTTTTCAGTGTATTCATGTTCCCTGGACTATACAGAGAAGAGGAAATCTCCACTTTTTTCCAGAGAGGATTCATCTTTTTAAACTCCACTGAATGATCTGAGTTTCTGATCCATAGGGTGTTTAAGGAAGGATGGAAAAAATATGCAAGATTTCATCACCTTTGCACCAAAAGGAAAATTGCCCGAGACACTCTTAAAACAGATGAGAAATAAGACATAACTCCCTTCTTTGGCACTTTTCCATGGCGTACTGCAAACCCTTCATACACAAATTGTTGCACGGAATGATCACAGAACCAAAATCACACAAACAAACACCAAAACAAATATATTTTAAAAACCCAAGAAACTTAAGGGGCATCTACCCTACCCAAATATAATAGGAAAATCACATTCAAAAATAAAACTAAGATGAATGAACAAAGAATTTCGGGCAAAATTTTTTTTTTTAATAAATAAAAGCCTATTTTTTCCCCCTTGCCCCAAATAAAATTTCTCAGGAAGATGGATTTCAGCAACTTCCGTACCCCGGGACAGCCTGCAGAATGCAGTAACTCTTAGGATAATTTCCACACAGATTACTTTGGTCTTGGGGGAAAGGCCAAAAGGCTATAGGAAGAAATTCTAAAAATTGCCCCAAATTATAAGCAAGTGTACAATTATTCCATTCATCCAGACTGATACCAAAGCCAAATTAAATAATATTTTAAGAGAAATGAAGTTGAGTGTTATGACTTTTAAGTACTTGGAGTATCTCAAAAGCTCACTATGCTTCCAAAGACTGTCTTTCCATGGTCTGCTTAAATCAACTATGTAAAAAAGTTAGTATATGATTAATCTTCAAAGAATTCTTAGAAAAACCAGAGTCAGAAACAAACTCAATATGGAAACCAGTTCTTGAGCTAAATGACAACATTTTATTATTGGAAGAAGAAAGACACTTCCTAAACGTACATGACCAAGGGATTTTTAAACTCATTTCTAAAATTATTTTTCTTATTTCAGAGAGAGACAGAGAATGAATCCCAAGTAGGCTCCACACTTACTGTGGAGCCCAATGCAGGGCTCGATCTCATGATCCCAGGATCATGACCTGAGCTGAAATCAAGAATCAGATGCTCAGCCAATTGAGCCACACAAGCATCCCTGACTAAGGGATTTTTATTTAAGTAGCTATTAATAATCCATGCGCATGGCAGAATCCACTCTGGGAGACATACAATAGTCATTTGTATGTCTCCTTCTAAAATCATGAACAAGACAAGTCCTTTTATTACTAACATTCTCTGATACCATTATGGGCGATTGAGCCAGTAAAATAAGACAAGAAAGCTAAGTACAAAATATTGGTTAGAAAAAGAAAAACTGTAATTTATAGATGATATGATTGCTACCTATCACACCCAGGAAGCAATCACGGACATTGGAGAACAGTTACAAAAATGAAGCTGACAGTTTATACAGCCAACTCACACACATTGAGAACTTACACGTTCCTGGCTAGGGAATGCAATGAGAAGAAAAGAATCCCATTAATAGGGAATGCAATGAGAAGAAAAGAATCCCATTAATAACAGGAGAAGAAAAAATCCTATCACAGTAAGAACAAAAAGAAAATCCCACATAAGTTACTCAGGAATATTTTAATAAAAATAGTTATAAGATCTTGGAAGAAAATAATTCACTGCGGAGCAGAAAAGACAAATATATAGACACTGTACTCCTGGACGGGACTTAACAGTTAAAGATGCTACTTCTCTCTAAATCCATTAATAAATTTAAACTAATTTCAACAACAATCACAATAGCAATCTTTTTAAAAGTAATAATCTTATCATTCCAAAGCTTAGAGGACTCAATGTAAACATATCATCAGGAAACTTTAAAAAAAAATTTTTTTAACATTTATTCATTATTGAGAGATAGAGTGCTAGTGTGGGAGGGACAGACAGAGAGGGGACACAGAATCCGAAGCAGGCTCCAGGCTCTGAGCTGTCAGCACAGAGCCTGATGCAGGGCTCAAACCCATGAACCGTGAGATCATGACCTGAGCCGAAGTTGGATGCTTAAGGGACTGAGCCACCTAGGCGCCCCAGGAAACTTCAGAAAATTAAGAATTCTTTAGGAAGTCTTGCATTATGAATATTATAATTAAAACAAAATATTACCAGCATAAAATTTTAAAATGAGAGCGAAGACAAAAGCTTTTAAGGAAATATTAAAAAGTTTGACTTCACAGAAGCTTAAGGCAAAAAAAAAAAAAAAAAAGGAAGCAAAATTAAAAGGCTCATTGAAAACCAGAAAAACATTTACCACAAAAATGCAAGCGCATAATATCTAAGTAGCTCTTACAGAGAAAATGGATAACTCCCAAAGGAAGACACACAAGTGAATTAAAATTATTTGAAAAAGAAAGTAGTCACACTCACTAGTGATAAAAATGAATGCAAATTAAAACAAAACCTAAGGCATTTTCATCTAGCTTGCTAGTGAAGTTTTTTTTTTTTTAAATGTTTATTTATTCTTGAGAGACAGAGCATGAGCGGGGAGGGGCAGAGAGAGAGGGAGACACAGAATCCGAAGCAGGCTCTAGGCTCTGAGCAGTCAGCACAGAGCCCGACGCAGGGCTCGAATTCCGTGAGATCATAACTGGAGCTGAAGTTGGACCCTTAACCAACTGAGCCACCCAGGCGCCCATGTAGCAAGTATTTTAAAAATGAATAGTGTTAGGGACAACCTGGGAAAATACACACTTTCACAATCAGCTGGAGACAGTGTAAACTGAAGTAAGTTTCTGAACGGGGACTCAGTAAATAAGGCTCAAATGTCCAGACCCTGTAATAACATGATTCTGAGAGGTCCCAGGCCAATCTCATGTGTTTATGGCCACAGTTGTGCTACCTACCACGTGTACGTGCCCCGGTTTATTGACTGAGTGGGGAGACAGACATTCTGGGGCCAAAATTGGGTGGCCTGCTCTTCCCAGGCCACTGGCTGCCCAAATTCTGTCCAGTGCAGGTGACTCTGGGAAGGGTGAGTTTGGGTCAATAAGCAGGAAGGGTGTGGGTGATTACATCCGTGTCCTACTCAAGGGCAGACTGCCAGTTTCAATTCTTCCTTCACGAGGATGGAAACCTACGTGTACAGGGCTGGGGCCCAGTAACCCAGATCCGGCCACACTCTGCCTTGTGCACAAACGATTCTGAGGGCAAGGAGTGGCCCCACGGGGATCTGCACTTCTAGTTCTCCATGCAGCCACCTGGTGTCTAGCAAGACACGCTTTTCCTTGGCCAGATCAATCAAGGGTTTTATGTAGCGTCCACTACTACTATGTAATTTCTTCCACCCATGGGCAAATTCCCAAAACAACTCGGGACTTCCACAATCCAAAAAAAAATATCAAAAAGTTTGCAAGATGCAGGTCAATCGAAGTATCCAATATGCTAAAAGAAAAAAAAAAACCCCACCCCAAAAACCTTGCTTAAAAGTAAATGTGTGAATAAAAAGTGTGGAGATCAGCATCAAAGCAAGTCAACGTGGGGGTGCCTGGGTGGTTCGGTCAGTTGGTTAAGCCTCTGACTCTTGGTTTTGGCTCAAGTCATGATCTCATGGTTTGTGGGTTCGAGCCCTGCGTTGGGCTCTGCACTGACAGCATGGAGCCTGCTTGTGATTCTCTCTCTCTGCCCCCCTCCCCTGCTCACTCTATCTCTCTCTCAGAAAAAAAAAAGGCACATCAACTTGGCATACCCCAAATTCCCGAAGGAAATGGAGGCTTGATGTTTTTATTACATTGAATACTTCGTTGAAGAACAAGATTTTGCTGACCTAACAATCTCAAAGACTTTAGCCTCTGGTTTTGTTCACAAATGTAACCTCATTGCTTCAAAATCTCTTCTGTGTTTACAATTTTAAGATACCCCTAATTTACAATATTACAGATGTAGCCAAATTAAGTGTTCCATCAAATACAGGGGAGGGAATGGTGGAATAGATTTGTCTCCAAGTTTACAATAATTAAGTAAAAAACTTTAAAAAGGGCATCCAGGTGGCTCAGTCAGCTAAGCATCCAAGTCTTGATGTTGACTCAGGTCATGATCTCACAGTCTGTGAGATAAAGTCCCACATCCGGCTCTGTGCTGACAGCATGGGGCCTGCTTGGGATTCGGGCTCTCTCTCTCTGACCCTCTCCTGTGCTCTCTCTCTCTCAAAAATAAACAAAACAAAATAAAATATTAAAAAAAAATCTTGGGGGATAACTGTGCTAATTTGTGTTTCTTGGTTTTTCCAAGATTTTCTTTCAAACACCTGCAACCCAAAGCTGGGCATGCCCTGTCCACCCCGTCTTCCCCATCCTGCTGTCTTCAGTGACACATGCTCACCCCATTCTATGTACTCTACGTCTTTGGAGAGAGTAACAGTTCATTCCTCCCAGAGTTCCACTGGTCTGGGAAGGGTGGCTAGAACACGTAAAAGGTGGAGAAAGAGGAAAAGACAGGACTTGAAGCCTAAATCAGTTTCCTAAAGCCAAACCAGATGGTAAAGATGGCAAAGCTAGAATACAAGACTTTTTATTTTTCTTTAATGAAATGGAAAGTGAAGAAAACAATCCTCCTTTTTGGACATAGGACACCTTTTTAAGTTGATTTCAATGAACCAAAGTTAGATTTCTTTTTGCCACAGAATCTCATGGCTCTTTCAAATGACTGCCACCTCAGTACTCAACAGCAGGGGACTGCCATCATGGAGAACAGGGTCCCAAGGCACTGGGAACTCCCAATCTGCGCCATGTCGCAGCATGGAGGAGGTGAGGTACAATCTGTTCTTTCGCTCAGTATTGCGTTCTACCTGGTTGGCCAAGGCCTTGCCCTCGTGGGGCTTAAGCTCCATTGGGGGTGACTGGGGGGTCCAGCAACAACAGTGCCCATTGCATATCTGCACAGCCAACTTCCATCTTCCAAGCGCCTTCCCATCCCTCATCAGACTTAACGGTCACACCACACCGCGGTCTTGCTATGCTCAGACACTACATGTCCCACATGAGGCTGAGCTCGTAAAGGGTAGAACCAGCCTGGCACTCTGGCCAGACTCCCTTCTCAGCGCACAGCTAGTGAGCATGAGGGAAGAACATGGCGGCCAGTGCTCTCATCACCCTCTGCCTCTGAGTCCTGCTCGTAGCTTGAAAGTCTCCACACCGCCACTATTTTGTGAGGGCTGTAGCTGCTTCTGAAAAGTGCTAGTCTATTATAACTCCCTTTCATTCCCTTTTTAAACAGCAACGCTGAAAAATCATGGGTCCTGTGTCTTTCATGTTACAAAGAAAAGGCTGTTTGCTAGGGCTGCTGCGCTGGAGAAATGGGCTGCCAACCCCCCTCCCCCCCAAATCCTGATTCTCCCTGACAGTAACTGGCATCTACCTAGGGGCTACCTTTAATTGGGGCAACATCTGGAGAGAACAGAACCTTTAAGTGATGGGAGTTGAGAAGAGACTGCCTTTTAAAATTCATTGCTGAGGCTCTTTCACGAGCGGCTGATCAGAAGCGACTCTGCAGATGACAGACAAGGGGACCCAGGGCCAAAACCTTAAGAGCCAACTTTCAAAGAGCCAAGCAGTGACCCAAGACACGGATAATCACTATCATCTCTAAAAGAGAAAACCCCGGAAGAAATGAACTGAGCTCTTTCGAAGTGTTCTTTCTCCCATATGAATATCCAAAGTGTAAATTCCACCCCTTTCTGTGCTCTCCCCACCCCCACCCTTCCTTCCCTCCAACATCTCTCACCTCTAATTGCAGAGCCAGAACTGTAGGCTCAGGAATCTCTCTCTCTGGAAAGTCTATGACAATTTTAGAAGAACAAAAAAAGTGACACATCTCTTGAACGTTTTGTGCCAGGCACCGTACGGGACCCCACGGATGGCAAGATGACTGGGCAAGGCCCCTGCTCGCTAAGTGCTCAAGGTGCCTTTGGCAGGATATACCTGCAAACAATTATTACAAAACAAAGCCATCCATGATATAACAGAGGTTAAGTGCAGGGTGCTGAGGGAGGCCTGGGAAGGAGTAGAGAACAGTCAGTGCCTAGGGGCGTGGGCAAGGGCAATGGCTGAACTGCTTCTGGAATGAAGACATTCTAGAGTGATTAGCACGAACAGAAAGGAGCAGGGATAGACATATTCAGTGTGGCTGGAGTTAGGTGTGTGCTGAGTAGCAGGAGATGGGACATGTCGACCCCATTGGGCATAGACGTAAAGGGCTCATATGTCGTGTTCCAGAGCGTAGATTTTCTCTGTATGTAACGGAAGCCCCACGAGAGACTGTAAGGGAATGCGTTGGCTAGCTTTGGTTATTTTAGGACTATAACTCCACGAAGGAGGGTCTTAGGAGGTTGTATCGAAATGTGACGGTTAGCCAGTCCTCGGGCCTCTCCCCCATCTGTCTCACCAATTCCTGTGGATCCATGGCTTAACAGAAGTGGAACCCTGAGCCTCTCCCCTGAGTTCCAAATCCTCATTTCTCAGTGTCCACCAGATTCTCCCCTTCCATGGCTCAAGGTACCTCCAAACTAGCATGTCCAAACTGGAAGACCTGATTTTTCTTCCCAGACCTTTCCCCACACCACTCCTTTCCACCTTAATAAATGACCACGACATCTACCCAGGTGCTTGAGTTAGATACCGGGGATCACCCAGCATTCCTGCCGTGCCCTCACCCCCATAGGCAACCATAGCCAGTGCAGCCTAGCGTGCATCTTGGCTGAGGCCACCACCTATTTCTGTAATTTAGGATTTCTCAATTTAGCACTAGACACTTGGGGCCAGAGGGACATGGGGACTATTCTGTGCATCACAGAATGTGTAAGAGCAATCACAGGCTCTAATTTCACCGCATGCCCAGAGCGGCTCCCCCGCCACCCCCCCGTCAGCTGTGACAACACCATCTTACGTTCCCTGGGACATAATAGGGGTCTCAGGTGAGAGCCACTGCTCCCACCCTATCTTGCCTCTGCTTCCTTGCTCAGTCCCCTCCGGCTCAATGGCCTCTCCTTCAAAGTCTTGAATCTGTAAAGCTCCTTCCTGCTCCTAGGACTTGGCAAATGCTGTTCTCTCTGCCAAGAACATTCTTGCTTCCACTCTCCTGGTGGCTGGCTCCTTCTCACACTTGTAATCCCACCCCCCATGCCACCTTTTCAAAGAGGCTCCCCTAAATACTTTATCTAAAAGGTAGCACTGCTTCCCTTGGTTATTTTCTTCATAGCATTTTTAAAAATCGAAGTATAACTGACGTATAACATTAGTTTCAGACGCACAACAGAATGATTTGATATTTGTACAAATTGCAAAGTGACCACAATGTGTGTAGGTACCATCTGTCACCATACAGAGTTAGGAAAGTTGTTTTCTCATGATGCAGACTTTCAAGATCTACTGTTAGCAACTTTCAAATATTCAATACAATATTACAGTCAATACAATAATATATGTACTATATATGCAATACAATAATGTCCTAATCACCGTTTCACACATTACATCCCTGAGATTTATTTTATAACCGAAAGTTTGGACTTCTTGATCCAAGAAGACCCATTTTGGCCACCTCCTACTCCTCTCCCCTTTGGCAGCCATGAATATAGTCTTGGTATCTATGAGCTGTTTTATTTGTTTGTTTTTAGATGATTCCACGTATAAGTTATTTTACTTTGTATAACACCCTCAAGGTCCATCTGTGTAGCCGCAAATGGCAAGATTTCATTTTTTATGGATGAGTAGAATTCCATTGTGTGTATATATATGTGTATGTATCACATCTATCCATTTATCTATCAACAAACTTTTAAGTTGCTTCCATATCTTGACTATTGTAAATATTCTTGCAAGGAACGTGGGGATACGCTTATCTGTGTGAATAAGTGTTTTTGTTTTCTTCAAATACCCAGAAGTTAGATCATACAGTAGTTCTATTTTTTAACCTTGAGGAATCTCCATACGGTTTCCCACAGCGGCTGCACCAGTTTACATCCCCACCAACAGCGCACGAGCATTACCTTCCCTCCACAGCCTCGCCAACGCCTGTTATTTCCTCTCTTTTTAATAACAGCCATATTGACAGATGCGAGTGGATTTGATTTGCATTTTCCTGATGATTACTGCTGCTAAGCATCTTGTTATGTGTGTGGCCGTCTTACGTCTTCTTTGGAAAGATGTCTATTCAGACCTTCTGCCTATCATCACCTGGTTTGGTTTTTTGTTACAGAGTTGTCTGGGTTCTTCATACATTTTGACTATCAAACCCTTTATTGGCCATATCAGGTGCAAATATCTTGTCCCAGTCAGCGGCCGGCCTTTTCACTTTGTGGCTGGTCTCCTTCACTGTGCAGAAGCTTTCTAGTTTGATGTGGTTCCATTTGTTTGGTTGGTTGGTTGGTTGGTTGGTTGGTTGATTGGTTTTTGCTTCTGTTGCCCTTGCCTTTGGAGTCAGTGTCAAAAAATCATCATGCAGGCCAATGTCAAGGAGATTACCTATGCTCTCTTCTGGGGGTTTATGGCCTGAGGTCTTACATTCAAGTTTTAAATTCATTTAATGTTTATTTTTGAGAGAGACAGACAGACAGACAGACACAGAATCCAAAGCAGGCTCCAGGCTCTGAGCTGTCAGCACAGAGCTGGACGCAAGGCTCAACCCCACAAACTGTGAGATCATGACCTGAGCCGAAGCCACATGCTTAGCCGAACGAGCCACCCGGGCACCCCTATATTCGTTTTAACTTAATTTTTGTGTATGGTGTAAGAGAAGGCGATCCAGTTTTATTCTTTGGGACCCAAATGTCCAGTTTTCCCAGTGCTGGTGACTGAGGAGGCTTCGCTTTCCCCAGGGTATACCCTTGCCTTTTTGGTCACAAATTAATTTGCCATCTATGTGTGGGTTTGTTTTGGAACACTTTAAGTTAGTAACTACTTTATTATGCTTACTTCTTCTGGTGTGTCCCTACCACGACAATGAAAGTGTTATTGGGGCAGGGAATAGGTCTCTCTTGGCTTCCATCCTACTGAGGCCTAGCACAGTGCCAAGCTAAACAACTATTTGTCCACTGAATACATAAATGAATGCTTGGATGTACAATCAAGCGCACATCTTATAGCCCCGGCACTGGCCATCTCCCTAAAAAGTGACAAAGTCACAGGATGAAAAAGTAGCCCAGGAGAATGAGAATGTCACCCGGATGGCCTATATTTCAGTTGTGCGCTCAGTCACGGAGCGCTCCCTGATCCATCATGCATAGCGAACAGCAGCACATTTGGCTGAGTAAAAAGCACTCCATAAAAGTAAGAGGGGATGATTCTCACTGAGAAAAAAAAAAAAAACCCACACAGTTAGATTCTATGAACAGTTTAACATTTTTCTTGTTAACTCAGTCCAATTTGTGTCTCTGGACACAAACATACAAATTGGGGGTTAGGCAAAAAAGATAAAAGAAGGAGCAAGAATCTTAAAGTGACATCCTTAGAGACTGCGGCCACCTTCTTCTGGTTCTCTCCTTAACAGTGTGCTGAGTGACTTCTGGAAGCTTCCGTGCTGAGGGCTGGACTGCCTCATCTTCCTTCTGTATTATAATAACAGCTACAGACACAGGATCCACAGACCGTGAACTTGCCAGAAAACACAGGTGTACCATCTGGGGAAACTCGACTCCCCCACAGGAAAATAACTTGCAAAGTATTCACCCTCCAACCCGATGCTTTATCAGATCTTTTTTGCTATTAAGCAAATTATTGGTGAATTATTACCCCGCTTGGGACGTTCTACAGAATGGTTAGGTTTGAAACGTGTCCTTCTCCAAATACGAGAGATCAAAATCTATCGCTCCCTCCAGGCGGGTCTCATATATTACTGTCAATTTTCAGCTGTGTGCTCCAGAATGATTTTTGAAATTAGCACTTTGTCATTTTATTTCCAGTGTTTCACACAGTACCCAAGGGATGAGATTGCTTTTCACTTCAAAATTAATATATAGCTTCTAGAAAAAGTTATTGTGTGGCTACAGTTGAGATTCCACATTCAGAGGAGAAGCATATTTTGGACAAGGAAAGCTGGCTTCGGAAGCACTGAAATTGGGGAAAACATGTCTCAGAATGATTCACTACTATTTTGCTCCCACTCCAAAGGTGGTTGGTTTTATCTGTACTCCTGGCTTCTACTCTTCTAGTGGGTAACTGAGGGTAGCAATATGGCTATTATGAGATTTAATGAGTTAATGATTGTGAGGTGCTTAGATAGATGTGTGGCATATGCTAAACGCTTGATAAATGTTGCTCTTATTAACAGAGCTTTTTAAAAGTTCATTTATTTTGAGAGAGAGAGAGAGAGAATATGAATGAATGAATCCCTATCAGCACAGAGCCCAACACGGGGCCAACCATGAGATCATGACCTGAGCAGAAATCAAGACTCAGATGCTTAACTGACTGAGCCACCCAGGAACCCTTTATTATTAACACAGCTTTTAAAATTGCTTCCAATTAATAATAACATGCTTTAATTTGCTGAAGTAATAGGTTTCCGGCTAAATAAACTCAATAAATTTTGATAAATAAGATTCTTCTAGCAACCAATGATTCTAACTCTGTAAGACAGCAAAACAATGAATAAGCACATGACATTTATCTTGTTAGGGTTTTTAACTAGAGAGAAGACTAGAACCCATCCTATGTTGCTGGCCTTCTTTTCTAGAATCCAAATAAAGAATTCTAGCATGTTTTCATTTCTTTGTTCTCAAGCGACTTAAAACAAATTTTTTTAAGGCTTATGTAGTTTTGAGAGAGAGAGAGAGAGATTGTGAGCACGAAAGCAGGAGAGGATCAGAGAGAAAGGGAGACACAGAATCTGAAGCAGGATCCAGGCTCTGAGCTGTCAGCACAGAGCCTGACACGGGGCCCAAACCCACAAACCATGAGGTCAAGACCTGACCCGAAGACGGATGCTTAACCAACTAAGCCACCCAGGTGTCCCTTAAACAACTTCAAAGAGGGGTGCCTGGGGGGCTCAGTTGGTTAAGCGTCCGGCTTTGGCTCAGGTCATATCTCACAGTTCGTGGGTTCTAGCCTCGCATCGGGCTCTGCTGACAGCTAGCTCAGAGCCTGGAGCCTGCTTCAGATTCTGTGTCTCCCTTTCTCTCTGACCCTCCCCTGCTCGTGCTGTCTCTCTCTGTCTCTCAAAAATAAATAAAAAACATTAAAAAAAAAACTTCAAAGAGACACCTTTAAAAATCACTGTGAGAGGCACCTGGGTGGCTCAGTCAGTTGAATGTCTGACTTCAGCTCAGGTCATGGTCTCACAGTCAGTGAGTGTGAGCCCCTAAGGGGACCCTGTGCTGAAAGCTCAGAGCCTGGAGCCTGCTTTGCACTATCTCCCTCTCTCTCTGCCCCTCTCCGGCTCATGCTCTGTTCTGTCTCTTGGAAATGAATAACATTAAGAAAAAAAAATTTTTTTTTTAAATCACCATCAAGAGGCGCCTGGGTGGTTCAGTTGGTTGAGCGTCCAGATTCGACTCAGGTCATGATCTCATGGTGCGTGGGTTCGAGCCCCGCGTCCGGACTCTGTGCTGACAGCTAGCTCAAAGCCTGGAGCCTGCTTCAGATTCTGTACCTCCCTCTCTCTCTGACCCTCCCCTGTTCATGCTGTCTCTGTCTCTCAAAAATAAATTAAAAACATAAAAAAATTTTTTTTTAAATAAAAATCACTATCAACTATCCAGGCAAGGAAAATGGGGTAGTAGTGCTAAAAGTGGAGAAGCCAGGGATACCTGGCTGGCTCAGCCAGTAGCTCATGTGTCTCCTGATCAGGGTTGCAAGTTCAAGCCCCACATTGGGTGTAGAGAGTACTTAAAAAGAAAATCTTTGAAGAAAAAGATGGACAAACCACAGGCCTTGGGACAAGAGGCTGGCCAGCTCAGAACGCTGTTGGCCAAGCTGTGCAGGGAAGCAGGCAGCTGGCCTGAGTGTATTATAAAGCCTTCTAATTTGAAAGCAAAAGCTACACTGTGCCTGGAGAGCAGGGGCTCCAGCCCAGCCGGCCCAGCGGAGCCCCGGCCTGAGAACCCCAGCCTCCCCTCCCCCATCAACACCACACTCATGAGTGGAGTGGTTCTGGCTGGCCCTGCAGCTGCACAGCACGTTTTGGGTGTTTTGGAGACACCGAGGCAATGTTTACAGGCATCAGGGACCAAAACAAGATGGCGATTCCATAGTGAATCACCACACAGAAGTGTCGCCAACCTGACTGGCATACCACACAGATGCTCTTTCCAATGCAAAGGCTAAGTGGTCACAGAAGTGAGTCATGAGTCATTCAATGAAACGCCATGATAGGAAGCTTGGCTACTCCTCCGCTTGGAAGCTGCCTATTGATTCTGCTGAGTTACCTGCAATGTCTTGCTTGGAAGTCTTAGAAGTAGATTTGTAATCCTTGCTTCAGGGCTTAGGTTGGAAGAACACGGAAGCACAGGTGATACTAGAGGGAAGCAGAAGGCCCGGAGGGAAGATGTGCCCAGCGGGGTGGATGAGAACAGTCTATGCTTCGACAGCTTCGAAATCTAAGGGGATGATTGAAAAATCTCCCTTCTCGGAATGATGCGGCTCATATGCTGCTTGATTAAAAAAAAAAAGGGCAGGGGCACCTGGGTGACTCCCTCGGTTAAGCATCTGACTCTTGATTTATGCTCAGGTCATGATCTCATAGTTCATGAGATCAAGCCCCAAGCCGGGCTCTGTGCTGTCAGCAGAGCCTGCTTGGGATTCTCAGTTCCCCTCTCTCTCTCTCTGCCCATCCCCTGCTAGCTCTCTCACACACACTCACTCTTTCAAAAGAAACAGACTTTGAAAATATATTTAAATCAATAAAAATTAATGAATTAATTAATAATAAACCCACCAGGGCAGCCCCCTCCCATCAGGAGCACATCTTCCATTCGGAAGCCACGGCCACATGGAACGCCGCAGAGTCCCGCTCCAGCCCCCACGGTCTGCTCTCTATGCCCAGGCCAGCTGGGAGCTGGCAGCAGGATGCTAAGTGACTGGTCACCAGGGCCAGCTCAGGGGGAGGCAGCCACACACAACACAACTCATCGAACTGGAAACCAGAGGCCGAGAGATGGTGCTTTTACTAATGAAGACCGCATTTTCACACACCGGTGTTCCATTTTCTGTGAGGCCTCCTCAGCATACAATGAGATTGTCAGGGTAGGTATTCATGACTTTTCATCAATGAGAAAAAGGAAGATTCAGATCCAGGAGGGAAAAATGCCAAAGGTTATACAACGAATATCCTGAACAGGGACACTCATATCCACCCCCCTTTCAAAGGATGGTTTGGTTTGGGCAAAGTGTCTCAGCCTTGCTGCTGCTAGCAGTTCAGTAATTCTGTGTTGTGGGCACTCTCCTATGAATTAAAGGACACAGTATCGCCAGGCTCTACCTCCTGGATGGCAGTAGCAGCAGCCCTCCAACTGTGACAATAAAAATGTCTCCAGACATCACCCAATGTTCCCTAAAGGGCCAAAGTGGCGCTGGTTGAAAACCACTGGATTAGAGTGTTTTGGACTAGGTTGACTAGACGTTTAACACTTGAAACGCTGAAGGATCACTCTTCCTAGACACCAACAAGGTTGTATCCATGAGAACGCTGCTCAGTGCACAGAAAAAGAGGTCTCTGCTAAGCTCCAGCGGGGAGGTCTACCAGAGCACAGAGCAAGTATATTGCTATATGGAAGTGACAGCTCTCTAGAATCTGAAGGGAAGGAAGAAGAGTCAGGGCATGGGACACATGTCAGCCCCCACTGCCACCTTAAAGTGTGACTGATTCCATTTTTGAATAGGCAAACCATTCACACGATTCAACATTAAACATTTTATCCAGGTATATACAGACAAGGTTTCCCGAACTCAAGGTTCCCACCACCCGGTTCTCCCTAGAGACAATGTTATCGGTGCCTGTGTGCGTTCCCAGAGATATTATAAAAGAGTTTGTATTTCAATAAATGCTTCCTCTTAGATCACAGTACCTCTGAGTCATTACGTTACTTAGTCATTACTTTACTTAGGTTTAAAAAGTCATAAAAGTCATCCTTCCTTATAATGTGGTAAGGGACTGGCATTATTCCCTTACCTCACCACTGCCTACCTCCACTGCTAGGGCAACTGGCTGAGACACTGCAATTAAATGATGACTAAGGCCTTAAAAAAGGGAACAAAACGAAATGGGAAAAACTAGAAAACTTGGGTCAAGGACGCTGGGTCCTAGGCTGCCATTCTGCGTGCTGCTCGTACATGCGCTCATCATGCTGGAAATCAGGTAGAGAGATGTATGGTTGGGTTTTTGGTGCCAAAGATAGGCAATCTCTATACTCAGGGTAGCCGGCAACAGTCATTGAAACCCGGATCTTGGGGGAAGGCGAAGAGGGGATGCTATTGTGGGCAGTCCCAGGATGGAAGGAGGAGGAGAAGAGGGAGGGGCGAGAGGCGTGGAATGATGATGTTTCGTGCAGCATCGAGAGAGAGAGAGAGAGAGAGAGAGAGAGAGAGAGAGAGAGAGAGGGAGAGAGGGAGAGAGACAGACAGACAGACAGACAGACAGACGGAGGGGGGGGAGGATGTGTGGAAATAATGCAAATGGTAGCAGTAACAATT
>NC_043712.1:79956787-79986037 GCF_006229205.1 Suricata suricatta
GGGGGGGGGGGAGGATGTGTGGAAATAATGCAAATGGTAGCAGTAACAATTGCCCGTGTCAGTCCAAGCCCAGTTGAGTGGGACACAGTGATCAATTCCAATGAACAAGTCACAGAACTGGGACATTTTATGGATTATATGGGATATTATATAGATTTTAATCTCCGGAGATTGTATCTCAGGGACATCCCTGGCAAAGAACTGCTAGGTGACCTGGGTTAAGGCACTCAGTCACTCTGTAGTCTCTTTGTTTTGGAAGGATGGGGGAGGGGCAGGCAATTTCTTCATGTATAAACTACTGAAAAAACTCCTATCTCCCAGCATCAGTATTTTACTTGAGTTAAAAACAATTTGACAATAAAATATTATGGAAAAAAAAAACCCAAAAAAACCCAAAAAACAACAACAACAAAAAAAACATTCTCAAGTGAACGGATGTCCTGCCTTCTGCTTCTTTCTAAGTTTCTCACCTTATTAAAAAAAAAAATCTCTTCCTCACATTACTATCAGTAGTAGAAAATTTCCAGTAGTTACTGTGAAAACTTTCGGGTTAGCCTTCACTGAGATCTGTACTGTGACTTCATCATGTCATGAATGTCCAAACCAATGTCACGGTACCTCACTGTCTGGAACTGGGCTGTCCAACATGGGAGCCATTACCTACGTGCACTTATTTAAATCAAAATTTAACTAAAATTAAGAACTCATTCCTCAGGCAAACTGGACACACATTTAAAACCTCAGCAGCCACACGCAGCTTGGTGTTATTCTATTAGTGCAGATTACAGGACATTTCCATCACTGCAGAAAGTTCTAGTGCACAGTGCTGGCCTAGAATGTAAAATCCAAACTCCTCAAACTAGCTCTCAAGGCTACCCATCATTCAGAGCCAGCCCTTCCCACCGAAATCACGCATGTTTTCCCTAAACACTGCCACTTGGCTTTGTCCAGGCCAGGCTTTCTGTCCCTCCAACAAATCCTGGTCAGCCCTGATTCTGTGCCTGTGCGCCACAGATTCCCCATCACTCAGACAAACAAGTAAATCAATTCACAGTCACCCAAGAAGTGGGATTTTCCATCGTGACAGAAAGCAATGAGGCATCTGTAAAATTTTTATCCCAGCAAAATGCTCTGCTAATGAACACGTTCAAGAAAAGGACTTTTCCCCAGAAGACCATAATGAGCTTTGGCCTCATCAGCGCTTGCTAGAGGATTATGTGAAGTGGCATTTGCCTTGGCACTTAATACCAATTTGGGTCATTATTTGACCTGTTCATGTGGGTCTATGTCTTTCTCCCCCTTTAATAAACTGTATGGCCACAGAGCGCAGGGACCAGGTCTCACATACATTTCTTTTGCATCTTCTTTTTCTACCTCATGCCTTTACTGAAACGGTGTAGCGGGTGTAAACTGGCCATCACGTGGGGGCCAGTCACGATCAACAGTACGTTGCTTTACCCAGAGTGCAATTCTGAAAAATTATGAATGAGCTGCTAACCTTCAAACATTGGGAGATTTTGCATCAGAATGCACACCTTCATTTCTTGAAAATCAGTATGGTCCAGCAACCCCGGGGGAGCACTCCCATATGGCTCTTAGGTGCTGTGGAGCACCCTTTGCCCCTTTAAATCAGACATGTGCCTGTTTACCACTTTCCCCCTTGTTAGTTCACTCCCGTTACCGCTTGGCTGCCGTAGGCTTTTGTGTTTACAACTCATTTGGAAGACACTTCCATAAAAGAACCAAGAAGGTAAATCTACACTCTGTAAACACAGCCAGGCAGCCTTTAGGCTTGTCTTAATGGGCCACATGTTTGTTTTAAGCAGAGGAAGTCAAAATTCTTATTTCAGGCTTTAGCTGGAGACATGTGCCGCACCACTGATTTTAGCTATTCTTCTTGGGCTTGTCAGGAACTGATCGTGGATCAGGGAAATGGTCAACTGAATGAACAGAACAGCCAACTTAAACAATCACATGCATACACTCAAGACTCAAGAGTATGACGATGTTCCATGGACACCGAGTGGTCCCTCAAACCAGGTGGAAATCCCAGCCCTTGTGATGCTGAGTGCTTCTGACAGCTGTCCAGTAAATCTGGACTTGACACAGGGAGCCTAAGCCTCCTTGCTGACTCTAACCCATGGTGACATCTCCGCCTTTAAATTCTTTATTATTGACTACTGTGTCCTAAAGAAGAGAACTCCTGTCTTTTCTCTCCCACTCAACTGTAAGATCCTTATAGACTCCTTTGATATCCTTCCCATGCCTCACACAGTAGGTCAGGGGTTCTTAGCCTGGACTGTCCTCAGTCAGAGGCCAAAACCCAACGAGTCATCAAAGCTCCCTATTAACAAGGTGCATACCTCACAGGCAGGCCTTCAGGACTGGAAAAGAACTCTAACTTCCAAGCATTTGTAAAAGGGCCAATACCTGATGAAATGCATGGTGGCCTTGATGACATTCATGTGGTCTGTTAGTTGTTTGTCATTTGCACATTTACCAAGCACGAATTTCATGTCTTCATCAAGGTCATGGGCAAAACAATATTAAGCTACCCAGGGTCAATTCATGCACCATGTTGGAGTAAACAGGAAATGAAACTGCCATCTGTTGGGAACATTAGTCCAACAAGGTACGAGCCCACTCATCTTGATGTTCACTTCATTCTTCTCTGGGTGGTCTGAAAGGACGCCACAAAAATATTCCTGGTGCCCTCAAATCATTCAACTTGGGAGTTGTCCGTGTCTGTGACTAGTTTAATGAGTCTCTCATAATAAGAAATGTAGTCAACTTGACATAAACTATATGAACCTCGGCAGGTTTGCACAAGAGACATGTTTCCTCTCTAACTGTATGTAAACCATATGTTGACTGATCCATGCTAAAATTATGCTGAGGAGCAGCCTCACATCTGGTTTCCAGAATGTACTCTTTCCTCACTTTCGAAAAGAGGGATGCTATTTGCTTATCTCTTGCTTTTTGAGAAGTCTTCCACTGTCCTGCTTTTTCAAAGCTCACACTCAGGGATTTCCCGATGTTAGCCTCAAGTCCTTTCATTTGGGAAACCGGTTCATTTGGGCCTAGAGACAAGCCCATGTCCGATAGCTAAAGAGACTCATGCCACCTCTCATGACTCCATGACTCACACCTCCAGTCTGAAGATGTCTTTGCTCCATGGAGAAGACTCAAATGGAGCTCAGTTGAGCTGTCCCCTGCTAGCAAAGCAATACTTTCTCTGAGCCCCTTCTTCCTCCTTTGCATGTCAACAGCGTATTTACTGAGGACTGAAGATGCAGGCACTGTGCTGCCTTTTTGGTGTTTTTCTCAGAGAGGCTAAATCCCTGTTTCTCCACTGCTTATCTTTCTCTTAAAATCTGAGATCATCCAAAGCATTCCAGTGCCACCAAGCACTTAAAAAAACTGGGGGTTTCTCTGTCCTATTCATTTTCCTGCATCTTCCCTTATTTATTGGAATTCTTCACAATCATTAAAAAAATTTTTTTAACATTTACTTATTTTTGAGAGACAGAGAGAGACAGATCATGAGCAGGGGAGGTGCAGAGAGAGAGAGGGACACATAGAATTGGAAGCAGGCTCCAGGCTCTGAGCTGTCAGCACGAACGCACGAACGCACGAACTGTGAGATCATGACCTGAGCCAAAGTCGGACGCTCAACCAACTAAGCCACCCAGGTGCCCCTCTTCATGATCTTAGTATCTGACTTTTCATTCTTACAACCTTACCAATGCTGCCGAGTCAAATATGCTATTAGAGACATTAGTCACAGAATCATATGTATAATATTATTAAAAGCCGACTTTACTAATTCGTGGCCAAGAGAAACTTAGCAAACTCCAAGATCTCCTGGTCACATTCTTTGTATTAGTTCTGTATCACTGAAGAACTCCTGTAGGTCAGAGCTCTGTTAAGAACCACAGTATATCCTGATGGCAACTGAGAAAAACCACATGAAAAGGATCAGAAACTATGACAGGCTGGCGGCGACCCTCTCTCTGCATGGTTGTCAGGCCTGATTGAATTTACAAGGAGTCTTGGGTATTGAGGTGCAGTTTGGTTTTCTATCTGTGTTACAAATAAATAACAACACACTACTGCCTCTGGCCAGATTCACACATTGTAGACCTAACAGGACACTTCTTAGCTCTTGAACCTTCACCCTCCTCTGTCCCAACCACATCTTCACTCAGGAAGGTAACTCCTTGCTTATATTTCTAGGTTTGGCTGAGTAGGAAAGTCAGAAGAGAGACCAGGAAAAAAGAGCATATTCTCCCATAAGAAAATGGAACAGGAAATATATCCTGTTAATTCCATGACCCACATATGCGGTTGGATCAGACACTTTATGTACTTTATGACAAGACTTCTTGCTAGCTATCCGTGAGAGAGTAAAAAAACAAAAGGACAAGTTAAGATATAATAAACCTTCAATATACAAACCTCCTACCAGCAAGACAGAAGGAGGGCAAGGACTTTTAAAGGTAAAAGGTTCAGTCCATTTAAAATCAGGAGCTCTGGTGCCGGGGGACACATACCCCCCAGTAATGTGTCTGAACATTAGCTTCCTTGCCAGGAGCCGAGAATTTATCAAAGTCAAGGAGTGGCAAGGTGAGATACACTGGGAAGTCTGGAAGGGGATTTTTGGGAAACGGGTTAAAGGCACAGAATCTGAAAAGCTTAGAAAGGGATGGGACAGAACACATGTTACAATTTTTTTTTAATACCAAGGAAGAAAAGTGTAAAATTTTGGTGGGAAGTAGCAATTCAATTCAAAGATTCACATTGTGGGGGCGCCTAGGGGAAGCTCAGTCGGTTAAGCATCTGATTTCAGCTCAGATCATGATCTTGCGATTTGCGAGTGCCAGCCCCGCATTGGGCTGTCTGCTGTCAGCACAGAGCCTGTCCCCTTCTCTCTGCCCCTCCCCTGCCTGCCCCCCACTCAAAAATAAACAAACATTTAAAACATTATTTAAAAAAAGAGTCATACTGGACACAGAACACTGCACATAAGGGCCAACTTCTTAGGAGTTAGAAGAGCCTTCAAATAACTACCTTCTATATTACTAACTACTAACTACCTACCATGATCTACATACACAGTAACTATCGATCTACAACATGGAAAACCGGCCCTCCCCAAAGATGTCCATGTCTCAATCATGGCAACCTGTGATTACATTACATGGCGAAGAGGTGGCCAAAGAAACTGAGGTTGCTAATCAGCTAACTTTAAAATAAAGGGATTACGGGTGCCTGGGTGGCTTGGTCAGTTGAGCGTTCAACTTTTGACTTTGGCCCAGGTCATGTTCCCAGGGTCAGGGGATCAAGCCCTGCACTGGGCTCTGCACTGAGTGTGGAGCTGCTTGGGATTCTCTCTCTCTTTCTCTCTCTCGGTCTCTCTCTTACTCTCTGCCCCTCTCCCCTGCTCATGTGTCCTCTCTAAAATAAAAAACAAATAATAATTATATAAGGGATCATTCAGAATTATCTAGGAGGGCTCAGTGTAATCACAAGTGTTCTTTAAAGCGTCAGGATACAGCCTGAAAGAGATCCAGCCAGTCTTTGCCATCGTTGAGGTAGAAAAGGGAATCATGCAAGACGGGCGACCTGGAGAAGCTGGAAAAGACAAGGGAACAGCAGGCTGTCCCCTAGAAACTCCAGAAAGGAAGACAGCCCTACGGACCCCTGGATCCTGGGCAGGGGAGACCCGTGTCAGCCTTGTGACCTGCAGTTCTACAAGATGATACCTCTGTGTTGTCTGAGCCACTGGATCTGTGAGGGCAGTGGGAAGGAAGGGAGTCGTTTACACACCGCTGCTTGAGACGGAAACAAGGCCTCCGATACATGAATCACTCCAAGCAATGACAGCGCTCCTCTTTCTGAACTGAAGAAAGAAGTCAGTCACTCACCTTTTTATAAGTTTTTTCTTCATTCTGCTTTCCAGATGCCGTGTCTCCATTTTCAGCAGCGGACGACATCTGTAAGAGAAAAACGAACCAGTGTGAACTTCCAGCTCTACGTGAAACACCATATGCTAATACTACTGCTACCTGGACAATCTATTTGGTTAATCACATTTGCATTGTTAGCGCTCCCTTATGCTCTAAAATGTCATGGAAGTCCAAGCCCTAATCATGTGTACAAGTTCCTTTCTATAACGTCTTAAAAAAAAAAAAAAGCTTCCTCTGATGATAGATGCTTTCTGTGTAAGTATCTGGAAAGTACCAAAAAATATCAATCAGAACAAAAAAAAGTACTTCATTCTACTGCCCTCGGGTAACTCCGCTCTTCGCATTTGGGCACGTATGTTACCACCTTTCATTCCGCGCCCTTTGATGCTAAGAGTATCAGGATACCGTCTCTACCCAGCATTCCTCAATGAACATTATGTCACATGCATTTTCCCAGTTGATTAAAACATCTCCTTGTAAGAACAGCCACTTTTTCTAATTGCAGGGCACAACGCTGTGAACACAACTGCACGTTTATACTTCAGTTTTAACAACGCTGACGTTAAAGGGCAGGTGAGGTGGTCTACAGATAATACAATAATTGTTTTGGGCCTCTGTTTTTGTCCAACTTCAATGTTTTCTCAGATTCCAGAATTACAAGGTCATTAAAACAAACATGAGTAAATTTCTTTCCCAGGATATACTCGGTGAGCGTGGGCTTGCTTCATGACATGCTTACGGTGACGATTACCATTTTAATTATCTTCGCTAATTTCAGAGGTGACAGAAAGCATCTCTTTTAATGTGAACTTTTGAAAATTATAAATAAAGGTTATTTTTGGTTTGCATATCTGGGTGGGGTTTTTTTTTTGCCTTTTTTTTTTTTTTTTTAGCTCTCTGTATTTCTTCTTTTGAGTTTCCCAAAATTTTTAAAAATATTTGTCTTTGGGAAAGAGAGACAGAGTGCAAGCAGGGGAGGGGCAGACAGAGAGGGAGACACAGAATTCAAAGCAGGCTCCAGGCTCTGAGCTGTCAGCACAGAGCCTGACGTGAGGCTCAAACCATGAACCATGAGATCATGACCTGAGCCGAAGTCAGACACTTAACCAACTGAGCCACCCAGGCGCCTCTGATGTTTTGAGTTTTCTATTATTGTATCCATTTATCTACCAGGTTCTTAGGGATTTATTTTTTTTATCTATTATGGTTATTATTACTCGTATTTTTCTTATTGATTTTTATGTATCAATGTTACTAATCTATCTCCTAGCACATTATTAAAATTTTCCATGCTGCTTTCATACTATAATTATGACATAGAGAAGTTTTATATTTTTCATGCACAACACTATTGACTACCTTTGTGACTTCTTTTAATGCTCTTAGAGAAAATATTGTTCTCTCATTGGGATGTATCAGATATTTAAACATGTGTTTCTTTTAATTTTTCATGCTAAGATTTTTGTGTTTTAACTCTTAATTTGTCTGAATTTTCACAGCCACTTACTTAGATGGTAAGTGAGGAGAACAATATAGCCACAGAACCACGGCATTTAAGGACCTTCTCTTAAGGTGCATGGAGAGCATCTGATACACCAAGAAGGGGTAACACCTCTGATTTTCTTGTAACCCTTTGAAGCACGTTATTTTACTTTTTTAAGAAGAAAAGGTTTTACCTGAAGTGTAACTGACACAGTGTTCTACCAGGTTCAGGTGTACAACCTAGTGATTCCGCCAGTCTGCGTGCTCTGCTCTGCTCACAAGGGCAGCTACGTCAGTCTCCACAGAACACTCACACAATTCCATGGACTAAACCCCCTACACTGTACCTTTCATCCCTGGCCCTTACTTATGCTGTAACCGGAAGCCCGCGTCTCCCCCTCTCAGCCCCAGTTGACCCCTTCTCCCCCATCCCTTCCCCTCTGGCAACCATCAGTCTGTTCTCTGTATTCAAGGGTCTGCTTCTGCTTTTGTTTCTTTATTCATCTGTTCTTTAGATTCCCCATATTCGTGAAATGATTTGGTATTTGACTCTCTCTGTCTTATTTCACTTAGCATTACATTCTCTTGGTCCAACCATATTGTGGCAAATGGCAAGATCTCATCCTTTGTTATGGCTGCATAAGGGTTAATTTGTGTGTGTGCGTGTGTGTGCGCGCTACTTTACCCATTCATCTATCGATGTATACTTAGGTTCTTGAAGCAGATTTTAAATCTTGGGCTTTAAATTTTTTAAATGTCTATTTATTTTTGAGAGGGAGGGAGAGGAGAGGGAGACAAAGGGAGAGGGAAAGAGAGGGAGGGAGAGGGAGAGAGAGAGAAGCAAAGAGAGAAGCAGAGAGAGAGGGAGACATGGAATCTAAAGCTGGCTCCAGGCTCTGAGCTGTCAGCACAGAGCCTGACACAGGGCTTAAACCCATGAACCATGAGATCATGACCTGAACTGAAGTTGGATGCTTAACACACTAAGCCACCCAGGCACCCCTAAATCTTGGGCTTTTAATAAACATAGTGTGTGTGGATTAAACCTAAAAATTTGCTAGCCATTTCTCTGCATTAAAAATAAAAGACCCTCATAGGCCTGACAGGACTAGAAACCATCCAAGAAAATTAAAGAATGGATCAAGGTAAGCTAACCTCACCAGACCTATGACTGCCCGCCCCTCAAAGCATTCTCTTAGATAAATTTTCTTCCATTTGCATCCATATAGCTAACTGGATGGCAACCCGCTCACTATAATATGGACACGTGTTTCATATACTACTGTTTCTCACGCTGTATCTGCTTACTACATTTAAAAAATAACTAATTTTCAGGGCACCTGAGTGGCTCAGTCAATTAATAAGCATTCGACTCTTGGGTTTGGCTCAGGTCATGATCTCACAGCACATGAGATCAAGCCCCACACTGGGCTCTGCACTGACAGCATGGAGCTTGGGTGGGATTCTCTCTCTCCCTCTCTCCCCCTGCCATGACCTCTGTCTCAAAATAAATGAATAAACATTTAAAAAAAATAATTGATTTTCTAGTTTCTTCACAATATTTTGGTGAAGTTTGAATAACATATTAGTGGAATTATAATACCTGAAAGGTCTAATAATAACAGGCTTAGTGAAGAAAAGCAAACTAAAGGCTAGGTCAGGTCATGCCCCTGGAAAAGCTCAAATTATTCAATTACTTTAAGAATATATAGGGGCACCTGAGTGGCTCAGTTGGTTAAAGTGTCCGACTTCGGCTTAAGTCACAATCTCATGGTTCATGGGTTCGAGCCCCGCATCGGGCTCTGTGCTGACAGCTAGCTCAGAGCCTGGAGCCTGTCTTCGGACTCTGTGTCTCCCTCTCTCTGACCCTCCCCTGCTCATGCTGTCTCTCAAAAATAAATAGAAAACATTAAAAAATTTTTAAAAATTAAAAAAAGAATATAGAGGTATTTATCTGATATTAGATCCCTGCATAGGCAAAGATATTAATACACATAAAAGTTACAGAATAAAAAATTTAACTGATTTGACCACTCAAAATTCTAGACTTCTTAATGTCAAAAGAGATCATGAATATTAGGAGGCAAGCAACAAGGTGGAAATACTGGCAATGAATGCGACAGAAGTTAGTAATTCTAAAACATGAGAAGCGTATTTAAACTGCGCAGAGCCCGTCACGAATCTAACGACTTCATTCCTACGAGTCTCCCCTTTCTCTCGTCAACTTCCACTGTTCTGTTTCTACCCCATCAGCGCTCGCCATTTTTTCCACCTTGACAGAATAAAAGCCTTTTCTTGATTCCACTTCCTCCTCACTACCTTATTCCTCCATGCAACAAAACTCCTTGAAAAAGATGTTTCTACGTCATCCCCGGATTCCTTTTGACATATTCTCTCTTTAATGCACTTCAATCAGGGGTCTTCTCTCACCACTGTGAGACCTCTCTATTGAAACCACCAAGGACCTCCATGTTGCCAAACCCAATGGGTAAATCTAAGCCTCCACCTTGCCTGACCTAATAGATGACTGATACAGATCAGATGATCGCTCCCTCTTCCTTGACTGAATTTCTTCACTTGGTGTCTAGAGCCCCACTCTCTTCTTCTTACCCTCCCCCTCCCCAGCACCTCCTTGGCTACTTTTCAGTCTCCTTAGACAGTTCTTCTTCTTTTCTCTGTAACCTCCTAATGTTGGAGTATCCAGGACTGACTCCTTGTTCTCCATCCATACTCTCCTGAGAATCTCCAAATACCATCTGGATCTCTCTTCTGAGCTCCTGAGTAGTGTATCAAATGGTCTTCTTGGTATCTCCATGTGGATATCTAACAGAAACCTTCAAATTTGCAAATCTAAAACCATATTCCTGATATTCCCTCCTAAACTTCCTTCCCTTGGACCTTTGCCATCTCAGTTAACGGCATCTCCAACCTCTTACTGCTCAGGCCCCAAATCTTAGAGTCTTCCTTCTCTTACACCATAGTCAACGTGTCAGCAAAGCCTCTGGAAGCCATCCAGAATCCAGTCACCTCTCAGCACTCCTGCTCCATGTTCTAGGCAGATCTACCATCTTCTCACGCACGGGTTACTCCTTCTTGACCTCCCAACAGGGCTTGCTACTGCCATCCGTGCCCATCAACAATCTACTCTCGGCCAGAGTGACCTGTCCTTAAACCTAATCATACCGTGTCTCTTTTCCCTTAAGCCCCTACAGTAATTTCCCATTTCACCCAGAATAAAAGCTAAAGTCCTTACAATGGTTGATGTGTCCCTCTATGATTTCCCCATCCCCTTCCCATTCCTCCTCTAACCTCAGCACCTCTCAACTCCCCCTCCAGCCCCCTGCTTCTGGTACTCTGCTGTTCCTCAAACACACCAGAACGCTGCTACATTAAAGCTTTCTGCCTGAGTTATTCCCGCTGACTGAACAGTCTTCCCCAGGCACCTGCTTATCTCCTTTAGGTCTTTGCTCAAATGTCAACTTCTATCTGATGCTTAGCTTGATGATCCTATTTTAAACTACAACCTACTTGGTACCTCCCTGCCCCCATACCTCATCCTCCTGATTCCCCTGAACTCTCCTTCATTTCTTGCTTTCCTTTCTTTCTTTTCTCGCTTCCTTCCTTTGCTTTCCTGCCTTCCTTCTCGAGGTCCCACCTTCCCTCTCCTTTTTCTTTTCTCCCTTTCTTCCTTCCTCTCTCCCTCCTTTTCTTTCATTCTTTTTTGCCCATAGCACTCATCAGTGTCCAACATACTATAGAGTTTCCACATTTATTACAGTGGGTTTTTGTTTCAGTCTGTCCTCTCCTGAAGAATTTTAACTCCACAGAGGTAGGGACTTTCATCTCTTTCGTTCACTAATGTACCTCCAACACTTAAACTGTACCTGGCACATAATAAGTGCTTCATAAATATTTACAGAATGAATGAATGAGTACATTGATAAGAAAGGTAAAAACACACCATTAGATCAATGCAGGCAGCATCTGATTCCTTGGGTGTTTGGGTGTTTTATGTGAGGGAAGGAAGCTGACCCCCCGAAGGAAGGTGATCAAGACCTAACTTAGGGGCCCCACACCATCAGTCACATCGTCAGGATTCTTTGGAAGGTGCAGTGGCACGGTAACTTGAGATACAGTTGCCAGGGAATAAACTGTCATGTCCCAAACTCAACATAACTCCTTCATCAATGAAGGCGACTTTTAGACTGTACAAACTTCAATAACATAATCCCCATGTATGTTTTCAGCCTTTTTAAAAACATAAACTACGTCTACGGCCATACCACCCTGAACGCGCCCGATCTCGTCTAAAAGCATAAATTTCCACTGAATATGCCACGTTTTCATTTTCCTGACACAACCAGCCAACTCTCAAAACGCTCTGCAAATGAATTTGGAATTAAGTTTCATAAAATATGACGAAAGCTCCTTGATTTTTTTAAATCAAATGTGTAACTGTTCATTATTTTTCAGTCATTTTAACATCTAAACATAATGTTTGTGGGACAGTGGGGTGGCTCAGTTGGTTACGTGTCTGACTTCAGCTCAGGTCATGATCCCACAGTCTGTGAGTTCGAGCCCCATGTCGGGCTCTGTGCTGACAGCTAGCTCAGAGCCTGGAGCCTGCTTCCGGTTCTGTGTCTCCTCTCTCTACCCCTCTGCCTCTCATGCTCTGTCTCTCTCTGTATCAAAAATAAATAAAACATTAAAAAAAATTAAAAAAAATTTAAAAATAATGTTTTTTCCCTAAGAAAAGTAAAATAGATATTTGGAAAAAAAAGAAGTAAAACTATCACCTTTAATCCTATTAACTGTTAGTATTTGCTTATTTTACCATATGATTTTTTTCAAATGTGTGTTTATTTGTTAACAAAACTGGGGTCATACATTACATACAAAATTTATCTGCCCTTTTCAGTCTGTCATAAACTTGATCTGCATCACTAAGTATTAATTAGAAATATTAATAGAATTAGAAATATTAAGTAGAAAAATATCTAACATCTGAATAATTTTATCATAAAAATGTATCATAGGTCAATATATACTAATGGACATTTCAGGATGCTTTTTATTTTTCTGTTACAAATAAAACTGTACTCTGTGTTCTTAGAATTTTCCTCGGCAAGTCTACCAGCACCACCAGCCATTCACAAAACAGGGTCTACTGGGGAAAATATACCTACTTCATAACTGGGGTGGTATCAAGGGTTTTCATCTAAAATCAGATAAAACACTTGGCCAATGCTGGGCAAAAATATTTTATTTTGCATGTAGAATACTGTCTATTCACAATAAGAATAGACAACTCTGTCATGTTTACTTGGTTCTTTGTATTTCATTGGTGAATTATGTGTCTGAGGCTCTAGCCCATTTCTCAAGAGGGTATGTGCGTCTCGTCAATTTATTATGTGCTCATGACAATAAGGGCAGAATTTTCTTTAACCTTCGGCAGTGTAACAGAAGCCACAGAATGAAGGCTTTCCTAAAGAATGCCATTCAGCCATTAAATTTAAAAGACTTGGCAGTTCTGAAAACCTAAAACCTCCAAGAGCAACAAGCAGGGGTCTTTGGAAAAAATCACTATAGACAGGGGTGGGCTAATGGGCACTAATACAGGACATATGATTGGACAGTCTTTTTATTACTCTGTAGGTCACCCCTGAATGGGCAGAAGGAAAGAGGTGAAGAGAAATAGGCCAACTTCTAGTTTTAAAACACAATTCCTCTTAGGTGGCACAAAATGGACAGTAACGACAAAGGGATGCCCGGCATGTGGCGTGAACTTGAAGGCTTCTCTTAGGGCGATGCTGAACAAAGGTCACGCGGACCCCTTCACCAGGACACCTGTGCAGGGGGGCAAATGAGACGCTTGGGAATGTTCTGGTAAACTGCAAATGGCCACTGAAATGGACACAGGGATAATGACTATTTGTTCTTAGACTTGCTGTGTTCCTGTACCAGTTAAAGTGCATCATCTACAACTGCAGGAGCCAAGATGAGTATGTTTTACACAGATTATATATAATTATATGTATTTCTATATGTGCACGGAAGAAAGAGGAAAGAAGTTCACAGAAGCAGTGGCGATTATCTGCAGATGATGGAATTATAAGTGCTGTGGGTTTCCATTTTTGTATTTTTCTGTATTCTCCAAGGATTCAGCAATGAGCACTCTACACTTGACAATGAGGAAAACATTAATGCTCTTCAAGAACTGAACCACACCCAGTAATCAATGGTGAAGCTGTATCTCCCAGGTTCTGTTCTGTCCCCTGAGAAATGCTGACATTCACAAAATTTCCTATGCTTCTATTTGCTTGTCATTTGTTTTAAATTTGTTAATGTCAAAGTTAAAGGTCATGAAGTAGGACAGGATTTAGAATATGTGTAAATAAGTATAAAATAAAAGAGGTAAGAGCTCTAGTGTGAGTCCGTTGGGCTTAATTAAAAAATATAGGCTGTTGGGGTGCCTGGGTGGCTCAGTTGGTTAAGTGTCTGACTTCAGCTCAGGTCATGATCTTTTGTGAGTTTGTGAGTTTGAGCCCCACATCAGGCTCTGAGCTGTCAGCAGCACGGAGTCTGCTTCAGATTCTGTGTGTCCCTCTCTCTCTGCCCCCACCTGCTTGTATGCGCTCTCTTTTTCTACAAATAAACATTTTTAAAAATGTAGACTGTATATCCTTACCTTTGTAAATGAAATGGCAAATCATCTGTAGTTAGTCATGATGGGTGACCTATTCATTGTTGAAATGGCTTTCCTTTCCAAGTTCCTGTTAAAAAAGAAATCACTGGTTATTATTTATTCATGTCTCTACCTCATCTCCCAAAGAAAGATCAGAGCTGGCTATAGGAATAATACAAGGCAATCAGTTTAAACCAAATAAAGGAGGGACCCAATGTTAAAAATGGAACTAGAGGTCTTAGAAGAAAATAGAGAGGAACACAGGTGTAATGTTAGGTTGGGTGTCTTACCAAGAAACACCGTAAATCCATGTCCCATAAAGGAAAAAAATGTGCAGATTTGACTACATAAAAATTCATGTTTACATGACCAGATACCATAACAAACCCCCAGAATGAAAAATGCGTTGCGGCTCATGTGACAGGGTTAGCGTCCAAGGTACGAGGAGACGATACAAATGGATTATGAAGGAAAAAACAAGTCGCACAGTATAAAAACAGGAGAGGGGTATGAACTGGAACTACAGATCACTGGTAAACCTGTGAAAAGGCTAAGCCCTCTGAGCGGTAAGAGAACATGAACTAAAATGAATGAGATGCCACTATCTGCCCATCAGGTTGGCAAACATTTTAAAGACGGCAAACATCCAATGCTGGTAAGTATGTCAATAATCAAGGACTCTTCCTGTACCATTCAGCTGACAGCTTCAACCTTTTTATAGAAAGGAATGTAGCAATGGTCCTTCAAACAGGACCAAACTTGCCAAGTTTGGCCCAACTTCTAAGATTCTTTCCCAGAGAAATGAAAACACTGTAACTTTTAAGATGTTTGAATAAGGGTATTTATTCCTGCTTGGGTTGTGGTAATATGGTTATAGTTCTATCATATTCTCCTGTATTTGGGAGGGTTGCCTTAAATTTTCCCTAACAATGCTGACCCAGTGAATAATCTATGTGTAATAGTGACCTGATGAAACTTACTTTTAAAAGGATCTTTTCTTATTTAGTAATTTTAGTTTGGGGTCCATTGTGGTCAATGTGCACTTCTGTTTTCTTTTTACTTGTGTATACTTGGCATATCATTATCTATTTCTTTAACTTTTTTAGCTGTCAGTTTGTTTTATCTGTGTTCTTTTTTGCTAATTTAACAGTCTTCCATTTGAAAGGGGATTTCAACAAACCGGCATCTACTGTGATAGGATCATATTTGGCTTGCTTCCAATGTACCTGTTTACTATTCTTTTAAATGTTTTAATGTTTACTTTTTGAGAGACAGAGAGAGACAGCATGGGTGTGGGAAGGACAGAGAGAGAGGGAGACACAGATTCCAAAGCAGGCTCCAGGTTCTGAGTTGTCAGCACAGAGCCTGATATGGGGCTCGAACTTACAAACTGAGATCATGACCTGGGTTGAAGTCGGCCCCTTAACTAACTGAGCCACCCAGGCGACCCTATTTGTTTACTATTAACTATGTTTGTCGTTACATTTACTTCTACCCATTTCCTCTTTGCTGGATTAATCAAATCTGTAAGTCTACTTTTTTCTTCCTAGGAATGACAACAGTTTATGCCATGTAGATTTGCTTAATTATTGTATTTTTAAATCATGAGGGAAATCTACGTTTTCCTGTCAGCTCCATCAGGGTCTGCGCCTGTAGAGAGCCACCTCAGCCACGTGACAGCCTCCTGGGGGCTGCCCACATCCTGTGACCAAGTGGGGAAGGGCAGCCCCCGGCCAAGCTGAGCCCGCTTTGTGGGTCCCGCACGGGAGCCTGGCTTCCCTCTCTGCTCACCCAACCATGCTCCCCACCTCTTCCTTTCACAGGCTGTATTAGTCTCCACGTGTGTGCCTTAATGTGGTAGCAATTTCTTCTCTCGCATTCTGGAAGCTGGAAGTCCAAAATCAAGGTGTCAGCTGGGCCATGCTCCCCCTCCACGGCTCTGGGTAAAATCTATCCCTTCTTCTTCCTGCTTCTGGTGGCCACTGATCCTTGGAGTTCCTTGGCGTGTGGCTGCATCAATCCTGTCACAGGGCATTCTCCTTGTGTGTCTGTCTTCACGCGGCATTTTCCCCTTCTTCTAAGGACCTCAGTCATATTGGATTAGGGTCTACCATCATGACCTCATCCTACCTTGATGACATGAGAAAAGGCTCCATTTCTAAATAAGGATCATATTCACAGATACCAGGGTTTAGCACTTTACATATTTTTTTTTTTTTGCAGGATACCATTCAATCCTAACACAGGTGTGGACCTCTAATAAATATGTTGCACCCAAAATTCTGTTTCACTGCCTGCTTTCAGAGAACCCGACCCATTACATCTCCTCTCTCTTCCTCATCCACAGGAGGTATTTAGAACATTTTCCCCCCACGTTTTATTTATTTTTGAGAGGCGGGGAGGGAGAGAAAGAGAACATGAGCAGGCGAAGGTCAGAGAGAGAGGGAGACACAGAATCCGAAGCAGGCTCCAGGCTCTGAGCTAGCTGTCAGCACAGAGCCTGACGTGGGCTCGAACCCATGAACCATGAGATCATGACCTGAGCCGAAGTCGGATGCTCAACTGACTGAGCCACCCAACCCAGGAGCCCCTAGAACATTTTTTTAACGTTTTAATTTTTTTTTTATTTTTGAGAGAGACAGAGCATGAGCGAACGAGGGTCAGAGAGAGAGGGAGACACAGAATCAGAAGCAGGCTCCAGGCTCTGAGCTGTCAGCACAGAGCCTAACACGGGGCTTGAACTCACAAACTGTGAGATCATGACCTGAGCCAGAGTCAGATGCTTGACTGACTGAGCCACTCAGGTGCCCCTATTTCGAAAATCTTTACTCTCTCACTGACTGCTTCACCTTGACTACTAAATATCTCTTAGTCTGCATGGCTCTTCTGTTTCAAGAAATCTTAAATGACTATTTATGGTTTGTAGTCATGTTATCATCCTTCTTTAGACTTGGTTCTAAGTTTTACAAGGTTCATTGTTCACTGTTGTTTCTTTGGCTTTTCACCCTCCCCCTCCCCCCATCGTGATACTTTGTTCTGATTCAACATCATCTGGTTGGAACACTTCTTAAGTAACTTCCTCATAAGTGGCACGTGGATGGCCCACTCTGACTCATTCCATGTCCAAACATGTCTTTCTTTTGGCTTCATGTATGACTAGATCTGTTGACTGGTTATGGGGTTCTGAGCTCAGTCCTTTTTTCTTTCAACTCTCTATAAATATGGTATCACTGTGTTCTCGCTTCCTAGCTTACAGCTAAGTAGTTTCATGCTAGACTGAGGCCCTTGTCTTGGTAACTTACTAGTTTTCTCTGTCTAGAAACTGAGGAGAGGTTTTTTTTTTCTCTCTTTTTAATTGAAATAGAATTACATACAGTGTTTGTCATATTATTTTCAGTGTTTAATATAATGAGTCAATGACTTACTTCATGAATCGCTCTACCCACCTCCCCTCTGGAAAACATCAGTTTGTTTTCTTTATGAGTCTGCTTTTTTTGTCTATATCTTTTATTCTTTGTTCATTTGTTTCATTCCTTAAATTCCACACATAATGGAACCATATGCCATTTATCTTTCTCTGGTGGATTTCACTTAGTATTACACCTTCTAGGTCCATCCATGTTGTTGCAGATGGCAAGATCTCATTCTTTTTAATGGATGATATGGCTAATACTCCATTGTCCATATATACCACTTCTTTATCCATTAATCTGCTGACCAGCACGGGGTTGATTTCATATCTTGGCTATTGTAAATAATACTGCAATAAGCATGGTGGTGCTTGTATCTTTTCTAAGTGTTTTTGTTTTCTTTAGTTAAATACCCAGTAGCAGGCTTACTGAATCATACAGTAGTTCTATTTTTAATTTTTTGAAGAACCTCCATATTGTTTTCCACGGTGGCCGAACAATCTTGCATTCTCACCAACAGTGCATGAGGGTTCCTTTTTCTCCACATCTTCACTGACACTTGTTATTTCTGGTCTTTTTTATTTTAGCCATTCCGACAGATGTGAGGTAGTACCTCAGTGAGGTTCTGATTTGCATTTCTCTGATGATTAGGGATATTGAGCATCTTTTCATGTGTCTGTTGCCCATCTGTATGGCTTCTATGGAGAAGTGACTACTCAGGTTGCTCTGCTCATTTTTAAATCATATTATCTGGGTTTGAGTTGTTGAGTTGCATTAGTTCTTTATATATTTGGATATTAACCTTTTACTGGAGGCTGCTCTTTCATTTTGCTGATGATTTCCCTTGCTCTGCAAAAGCTTCTTTAATTTGGTGCAGTCCCAATCGCTGAATTTTTCTTTTGTTTCCCTTGCCTCAGGAATCATCTAGAAAAAAATGTTTCTATGGCTGACATCCAAGAAACTACTGTTTGTATTTTCTTCTAGGTGTTTTATGGTTTCAAGTCTCACATTTAGGCCTTTAATCCATTTTGAGTTTATTTTTGTATAGGGTGTAATAAAGTGGTTTAGTTCCTTTGTTTTTTCCCTTCTTCCTCCTCCCCATCCCCTCCCCTCCCCCATCTTCTTCTTTTTGCATGTAGCTGACTAGCTTTCCCTGCACCATTTGTTAAAGAGACTATCTTTGTCCTACTGTATAGTCTAGCTTCTTTTGCTGTAGATTAATTGATAACTTAAGTGAAGGTTTATTTATCTCATTCCATTGATCTGTATGTCTATTTTTGTGCCAGTACCATATTGTTTTGATTGTTACAGCTTTGTAGTCGGTCTCAAAATCTGAGCCTGTGATACCTCTAGCTTTCTTCTTTCTGAAGACTGCTTTGGCTATTCATGGTCTTTCGTGGTTCCACACACATTTTGGGATTCATTCTAGTTCTGAGAAAAAGTTGTTGGTATTTTCATGGGGATGCATCAAATCTATAGATCGCTGGGTAACATGGACGTGTGAACAATAGTGATTCTTCCAAACCATGAGCGTGGAAAAGGTTTCCATCTGTTTGCATCATCTTCAATTTCCTTTTCAATGTTTCATAGTTTTTGAAATACAGGTCTTTTACATCTTTGGTTAAGTGTGTGCCTAGGTAACTATTTTATTATTTTTGTGCAATTGTACATGGGATAGCATTCTTAATCTGAGAGGCTCCTCTTTTAACATTGCGTTCAAAAATTCCATAAGGATAGATGTGTCTTTTTTCACTAACCCTGCCAAGCAAAGGGAAACTGACAAGAAGCTATTACATTGAGATCCGATGACTTGACTTCTACCATGAATACTATTTAGGCTATCTCAATGAGGAATGAATGGACTGCATATCCTTCAGGCAATCCTCCCTGAAAAGTGTTTCTCATAACCAACCTTTTGATAAGAATTGGACAGTAAAACACTCAAAGTTATAGTCTCTGGCAAGAGCCTGGAATGTGAAATTCTAGCAGCCAAGTAAGGGCATAATCATAGAGTCAGGTCTCCTTAGGAAATGTGTTAACATGTAATCTGATACAGACTCCCAGTTAGGACCTATTTTCTTAAATTATTTCTGACATTAGACAGAACCAACTTACAGTGTCTTATGGTTAGACTGTTGAGACCTCAGCTCAGATAACAGAAATACATACCAAGCAATGAGGTTGGGTTTTTTTTGTTTGTTTTTTACTATTTAATTGTTTGTCTATCCTTTCTGATATTTAATATCTGGGTTCTGTTAGCATCAGGAATAAATAATTTACATGATTCCATAGGTTTCCACTTTTTTTTTAATTTTTAATTTTTTTAGAGAAAGTGAGCAAGGGTGCGAGTCGGGCAGAAGGACAAAGGGAGAGAGAGAAAGAGAATCTTAAACAGGGTCTATACTCAGCATGGAGCTCGACGTGTGGCTCAGTCTCACAACCCTGGGATCACAATCCAAGCTGAAGTCAAGAGTGAGACGCTCAATTGATCGAGCCACCCAGGAGCCCCTTTAGCTTCCCGTATTTATGAGTTTGGAAGGAGAAACATGATCATCTGTCGAGCAACAACTATGCGGTGACATCCGTGAGCTCATTCACCACTGCAAATAATCCCTGAGCATCCTCTGATTCAGCAAGTGCTGTTGGCACCTGTAACCGACTGTCCTAGAGCACCCATGGGAGGTAATCATTTTTCATTTTGCCAAGGCAGGCTCTCCTGCTGTGAGGCTGGTCTGTCGAAGGGAAGCCCTTAGTGGGTCACCATAGGGACCACCTCCCCAAGCATCTCTACCTCGGCCTGGCTCTACTCTCCTCTATACCAGTGGTGGGCCTCACAACCACCCGGGGACCTGTGTGCAAATTCAGACCCTTGGTCTACACACCCAAACAACGAATTCACCAGGGTGGTGGGTCTGGGGAATGCACACTTCCAGCATGCTTCATGGGCTTGGGCTCCTCTACGCCGCTCTGACTACTAAAGGCAACAAAGATGTTTTATTACTTCAACGGCATTGTCAGAGTCCAGTAGGGAAAATGGAACCCATTCTGGGAGTGTTAAAGAGAGGGAACTTAACACACAGAATTGATTATAAATGTTGACAGGTGAGCAGAAAAGTGAAGGAAAACTGGTTAAGAACGCAGAGATTTACCACAGCAGGAGGCCACCACCACTTTCGAGGCCAGAGGCACACCAACAGACAGGGTGTTGATGGACCGCACAGGCTGGAGGTTATCTGCTGGACCAGAACACCGTGGTGAAGGTTCACTGGCAGCAGTTGGAACCACAGAAGGAGAGGTATATTTAGAGACATGAGGAAGACTGAGTCACTGATGGACACGCTCCCCCAAGGCAGAGAGAGGAGAAAAACACCCGGGATTCTCCCTCACCCCCTGTACCTGCTAATTTCTATGTACGGCTCCCGTGGGCCAGCCCACTGAAAACCATCTAACGTGAGGTGCCTGAGAAGTGTGTCCTACACGGATGACTCTGCCCAGTGATACAGAACCAGAGTGACCTTTGGCTCTGAGAACAAACAGGCCGACAGACCACAGAATGACACAGAAGACAGCAAAAAAGGTAGGAAAGCAGATATGTGCTGATGATATCCATAAGAAACACGATTTCAAAGGAAACGTGGAATGGGAGGGAGGCCAGAGCTGGGACAAACACTTCTATTTTTATGACTCTGGGGATCTGCAAAGAGCTTCCAGTAGATGGCTACTTCTGTGGCCTCTCCACTAAGTGTAAGAGTGACGCTATGACTTGGGACAACATGCCTGGGGTCAACGCAAGGCTGAGGAGGGGTGGGAATAAGGTCTGATCCAGAGCTTTGTCTGACATCAAATCAGTTCTCCCCACAAAGCCACACTGTCCAGCTATCTGACAAAACAATTTGAAGCCGGTCTGATCAAGAGCGGACTTCCTCTTTCCATCTGTAATTGTGATCCAAACATTAGCCAATAACATTGATTTACATGATGATTTTCTGTAAAACGCATTCTCCATCCGTGAGCCTCAACCTCGAGGGCGTTTCTGAATTTACAGGGTGTCAGGGAAGCTTGTGGAAGCTCTATGGTTACTCAAAATTATAGATTTGTGATCCTGGGGGCCATACTTGAGTTATCAGTGACCCGTTCAAACTGAGCCTCCAGCTAGGGCCACAGAAATCCGTATTTTTCCTTTCCCACTGAGTCTGCTTTTCATGCAAGACCAAATGAGGGGGAAAATGGCCAATTACCTAATTGTCCAACTAAATAGGCTGACCTGCAGATGAGAGAGGTGAGGGGCACTGCCCACAAGTCCTTGCTGGTCTGCTCATAAAAAGACACTTTTTTAAACACCGATGACACAAAGCAACAGGGACGAATGGAAAGAGAATGTTTGGGAGTAATGCCCGTGTCTGCTACTAACTCTCCGTGACCTTGGGCTCCCATCCACCTCTCGTCTGCCATGAATTTTGCAGACTCCCTTCCGACACTGCCTGTGGTTTAGTGTCATTGCCATTTCTTGGGTGGAGCCTTATCTCGGATCCTTGGAACAAGGAGGAGGAAACTCATTAATTATTTGCTGTTATAACTGCAACTTGCCCTATGGGAAATGATCTTCCATAAGATAGCCATAGTCACATGTTTTCATGCCATTCAGGCTACATATGGTAACATTTCCTAGAACATTTCCCAATAGGGAATGCAGTTAAAAAATATTTGGGGCCTTGGTCATGCCCGCATGTTAATGTGAATCGTTTGTTTAAATTGTACTCCTCTGAGTTATTTTCGTTATCTGCCAGCAAATTAATTCACACATTCTATTTTTTTTTCACTCATTCAGTTCATTCAGTCATTTACTGAGCATTACATTTCAGGCACTGAACTTGGCCTTGGAGCCCTACACATCAGTAGAAGAGTCAGACATGGGGACAGCTACACTACAACCTGGCATGTGTTTTACTCCAGGTTCTTGGAGGAGGAACAGCCTGAGTCCGCCTGGAGAGACCCCAGAAAGCTTCGTTTCTGAAGAATACTGCACATGGACTTAGAGCAGCTTTGGGGGGACACAAAGATCAGAGGCGAGGGTGAGGAAGACGTCAGGCTTCATGACAGCTCGCTCAGAGAAAGACCCGGCAGCAGGAAAGAGTATATTTAACATCTTTTCACGGGTGTGCATGAGATGTCAAATTTGCATTTAAGGAATTTTCCCGAAAGCAGCCCAGAGGTTAGGATGATACTTAAAGGGTTACAGAGGGATTTCCAGATTGCTCATTCTACCGGTGATCCTAAGTCTGTGTTCAATCCTTTGCCGGAGTAAAAACACTGGCAAATTTGTGAAAATTTATATATATTCATGAAAACCCCAAAAGCCATTCTTAGGAAAATGTCTGCCTTGTAAATAGCGCTGTTGGGGACATGAAGAATATTATCATCCTTCTTCCAGTGCACTTAGGAGATTTGATGCTTTTCTAACATGACTTTGGCAATAAACAACAACAATAACAAACAAGCAGGGAAGATCAAGGCTTAACACTGTGATGGGTTATTTTTCCAAGGCTGCAACACAAGCGACCACCATGCACCCAACCAGACATGATCCATGACATAGCTTCCCAAGTAGAAATGCCTAGATTTTTCGGACCGGAAAAAATGTGTTATATTAGGAAGTCATAGGATCAGATTTCTTCCTTTAGAATATTTGCAGAAACTGTCAAAGAAATGGTTGCAAAATGCAGGGAGACCCTCTATACACACACACATGTGCAGACATACGGTTTGTTGCACATCTGTATGCCCCAGAGCTGTAGAAACAGAGCCACGGTGCTCCTGGACTCAACATCAAGTTCCCCTATTCTTCCTGATAAAAATAATTTAAATGGGGTTTCACTTCATGTACCTAATATTTATACAACCAAGCCACTGCCAAAACCAATTCCAAACGACGGCACCTGCTCGCTGTGAATCAAAACGGAGACCAATCAAAACAAATTGCAGGGTTCTTATATTCTCTCATGAAACACATTCATCAACTCTCAGAATGGATCTCACCAAGCAAATAAACAGAAAAGCTATAAATGGCAAGGACAAAAGGCTCAGCATAAAATGAACCGCTCATCATTCGTGTTTCCAACAAAGGTTGTGCTAAAAGTATTCATAAGCCTTTGCAAACTGAGTCTTCGCTATGAACATTAGACAGAACAAAGTCGCTCATGAAACAACCTTGAGGGACGTGCGGCTTTCAGACAGGTTCACATGAAAACACCATTACTTCACACTCTCCTGAACCAATAAACGTGTGAGTCTGTGGGGTGTGTGTGTGTGTGTGTGTGTGTGTGTGTGTGGTGGGGACGGGTAGTGTTGGAGGATCCAGGAGAGAATTTACTTACATAGTCATTATACTTCAATTTGGCATGTGGGAAAAGCAGGTATGAAGATTTAACCAATGTTGTTACTTTTTTTTTTTTTTTAATCTTGTCCAGAGACATCTGGGATCATCACTATAGAACTCACATAGCTGGACTTTTTTGCCTGTTTACAATGCTTAAATTTCTTCTTCCCCACTTTTTGCTAGACATTTGGTATGAGGTGGACTTCATGATACTGTGTTTTGACTATACTGCAAATTGTCTCATAGCTGGGGTGTCTCGGTGGCTCAGTTGGTTAAGCATCTGACTTCAGCTCAGGTCATGATCTCACGGTTAATGAGTTCGAGCCTCACGTGGGGCTCTGCGCTGACAGCTCAGAACCCGGCGCCTGCTTCGGATTCTGTGTCTCCCTCTCTCTGCCCCTCCCCTACCCCTCTCTCAGAAATACACATTACAAAAAATTTTTTTTAAATAAATTGTCTCATTTCTTAATTTACCAGATTATGCTTCTGTCCATGTTTTACTTCTAAACTATTAATATCTTTTCCCCCTAAGACTACATGCCAGGAATTATTAAATTATTACATTAATAATGACTGTGCAAGCCATATGCAAGTTAAGCCAGTTATGACTGGGAGAACATGTTGAGATTCAGGGGCACCTGCGTGGCTCAGGTGGTTAAGCATCTAGCTCTTGATTTGGGCTCAGGCCATGATCTAGGGGCCATGAGATCAAGCCCCGTGTTGGGCTTCACACTGAGCATGGAGCCTGCTTGAGATTCATATTCTCTCTCTCTCTCTCTCTCTCTCTCTCTCTCTCTCTCTCACCAGCTCCTTCACCCTCCTCCACTTTTACTCTCTTGCTAAAAAAAGAAAAGAAAAGAAAAAAGAAAGAAAATATTTGGATTCAGAAGCTTGCAGCAGTTTGCCAAGCATTTCTGGGGTCTATTTCGTCTTCTGTTGAAAAAGCCAAAGGAACACATTTCCTGTGTGGCCCAGGGAAGGACAGCTGGTGGCTTACCCCCAGGAACTGCCTCTGTGCCAGGTGCTGGGGGCTGGGATCTGAAAGAACACAGAAGGGTGCAGGCAGGACTGTGGCTACAGCCCGGAGGAAAAGCCGCTAAGGGCAAAAAGACACCGAGCAGGAGAAACTGCATAGTTCGGGGCTTCATGAATGTGGCCGTCAGTGACGAAAGCAGTGTCCGACAAGGCACAGACACAAAAGTCTAGAGAGAGGGAAAGCCTGAGTGAGGAGACGGGCACGTCTGACACAGTCCTCACCCAGAAGGGTATTCGCTGCCCCGGACCCTGACTCCGGCCTTCCTGTAAAGCACTTTGGGGGACACATATGAGAAGGTGGCCCCTGCTGTCAAGGCGCTTCAAAGAGAAGCCAAAACACAAGCACACGGAATAATGAGCGAGTCTTTAACAGGATTAGGAGTTAATTCCTTTTACTTGGCTTTGCTTCTAACAAGTATTCCATTATCACAGTCAGAGGGCTCATATGGAATGTTCTAAAAAATGCAATAAAGAATTAAAAAGGAAAAAACCTCAACCACAGCCAAGAGATTATAAATCAGCTATTCATCACCAGATATTAAATTTCCCAAGTGTTTTCAGACACACTGGCTGGAGAACTGCTTTCGACGGACCCACGACTTGACTGGAGAATCAAGGGTAAAAGGCGCTGTTCAGAGAACAGGGAGGTGACAGATAAGAGGGCAGGGCAGCAGTGTAGAAAGGGGACATCTGGTGACGGAGGCAGATGACGGACGAAGATCACGCCGACTGAACAGAGGGGCATCCAGGTAGATGGTGATCTACTCCAGGCTGCATGGCCTTGGGAGCCAATCATGGGTCTGACAAATCAGAGGGTGTCTGCTGAAAGGCTTTAATAGTATTAAGAAGAGGGGCGCCTGCGTGGCTCAGTCAGTTGAGGGTCTGACTTCGGCTCAGGTCATGATCTAGCAGTTTGTGAGTTCAAGCCCCATGTCGGGCTCTGTGCTGACCTCTACCTCAGAGCCTGGAGCCGGCTTCAGATTCTGTGTCTCATTCTCTCTCTGCCCCTCTTCTGTTCATGCTCTGTCTCTCAAAAATAAATAAATGTAGGAAAAAAAATTTTTTTTTAAGGGTATTAGGAGTAGACAAGACGAAATGGCAAGGGAGCAGAGATTGAAGGCCCACAGGAGGAGGGAACTGGACTCAAGCCAAACCACAGATTAACCACATGGAGAACATTCTACAACACTGGGACTGAAGGGGTCCCAAGGTGGTGTTGGCCTTGGCCTTGGCAGGTCAGGTCGAGCCAGCCAAAGTCACAGGTGAGTGAGACTACGAACAGGCAATTTAACCAGACTCCAGACAGACATACAGATAAGGCCCTGTGTTTTCAGGCAGGCAGACAGACACAGCATTACTGCCCGATGGCCATCCAGCCCTGTGAACCCTGCCGTACTCCCCCGCTGGCAGCCGGGTTCCGGAAGGGCCTTGGTGTCTACAGAACACGTCCGCCGTGCACTTGAGCTCTGCACTGGGGTTCAGATCCTCACAGCCAGACGTCCGGTGAAGGAGACAAAAAATGTTCTCTCCGTTGGCTGCCACAGGCTTCACTGAGGTCATCAGCCCATCCCGCCACCTGTCAGCCTCCCCACTGGTGGGACAGATGGTGACAATGGGGTGGTCACAGGAACAGACTCTGAGTCACACTGTCCAGCTTCAACAGCTGTCCAGCCTCCTCAGATCACCTCATTTGGGGGCCTTAGTGCTCACATCTGAGCAATGGGCAAAACAATAGGGGCCTTTCTCCCGGGGCAGGTGTGGGGCGCCCTGGTACGGACTGCACACTCCAAGAATTTCGGGTCGTTATCACCACCACCAGCTACCCCTGTCGCCCTGTCACTGCTCTACTTCCAAACTTTCCTTGGCCATGGAGGTGACCCAGGGCGCGTGGGGCCCTGCGGACCCGTCTCCTGCTCTGCTCAGCAGGCCCCTCTGCCCCTCTCCCTCCCTCAGGGCCTTTGCGCAGGTGCGTACGCACACACACACACATACACACCCACACACACAGTCTCACGACCATGCACCTCTGCCTCTGCCCACAGTGTTTGCTCTCCCTGCAAGGGCCTCTCTGTGACCCTGGGCATCAGTCCAGTATCTCCCATCTCCGAGGACTTCCTGATTCCTTGCATGCTAGACGAATATGGTGCCTCCTTTGCTGGGTTCTCCGAACCCTGCACCAATCACTCACATTCTGATGATTCCACGGCCCAGACTGCATCTGCCAGTGCAGTCCAGTGAATAATTACTATTCCAGCTAATCCGTATGGAGCACCTTTTACACCAGGCACAGCTGTAAGTAAGGCATGAAGTCATTCTATTCCCCGACGGGTTTCTGTTGTTATCCTCATTTTGCAGATCAGAAAACTGAGGCACAGAGAGGTTCGATAACTTGCCCATGCTCACACAGCCAGTGAGTGGCAGAACCAGGATGTGAGCCCAGGGGCTGCTCTGTTCCATGGTGGGGCTCTTCACCATCCTGTGAATGCACCTGTATTATGACTTCATTTACTTCCTTCCGGCCCCTCCCCACCACCTCTGCCTCTTGCCTCCTGCTTCCCAGGGGAGTAGATGGTCCCTTCACCACTGACCTCCCCACCCGTAAGCTCAGGAGCACTGATTCCCAGCCTTCTGTGCGGTGCACGGCTAAGGTGTATTCTGTGTTCCTCCCCACCCACCCCTGCCTGAAGTCCCCTCTCCGTCATCCCCAGTTCTCCTTTCTGGCTCTTCCCTCCCCCCACTTGATCTCCTCTGGCTCTTTCCCTTGGGAACATGAGCACCAGAGTTCTTTCCTGGAGCCTCCATGTCCTGCCCCTGACCTCACGCCCCCTTCTGGCTGCAACTTGGTGTCTCTCCCCTCATACCCGAGGCCAAATCCTCCGAAGACTGGCCTCCACTCCCCACCTTCACTTCGCCTCCCCTACCACCACTCAGGGCACAGCGGTCTGGCCTCCCCTACAACCATGCCACACTGCAGCTCTGCCCAGCTGGTTTCTTCCATTACCTTCCTGAACTTCTCAGAGGCACTGACCTGAGCATGTTCTGTACAGAGTCGACTCTAAAATATCTGTTGAAGGGATAGACGACAGCTCCTCCTTCGCCGAGGGCCCCTCTTCTCTCGGCCAACGCTGCCCTTTGCTTTCCCTACACCCCCTGGCCAACGTTCTTCACCAAAACAGCCCTCATTCTGTGGGGGGAGGCAATGTGTCCAAAGACACAAGAGAATCTTGTATCCACAGATGTTCTGGAAAGGAGAGGGTGGTGGGCGCGGAGGTCCTGGGACATCTGGTAAAGAGGCAAACGCAGTCGGCGTGGGCATTTCTGCCGCTTGTCATTTGCTCTTTTGCCCACGGATGGCAGACCTGAGAGAAAGCGGGAGCACGGAGTTCCTACTTCCTGGTTTCCCCTAACTCTCCAAACCCGTCTGCCTCTGGCAGGCTCCCTCTTAACCAGTCATGTTCCTTGGGGCCTTCTGTATTCTTTTCTTCTCGCTCTTGAATAATGTCTTCCGTTACCAATGGCCTCAAATATAACCTCCTCGTGATGAGCCCCCAAGTCACTCTGGATCCCAGATCGCTTTCTTGAGCTCTAGATCCCTATTTATTTTCAGTGACTTTCAGGGTCCCTACAGGATCTTACGGGCTCTGCACATCCTGTAAGGTCCAACTCCGATTTCTCACATTCTGCCTAGCTCACAAAACACCATCACCTTCCACCCGGCTGTCCATGCCCCAAATCAAGTCAGCTATGCTGACTCCGCTCTAGAACCCCCCAGCCCAGCCCAGCCCAGCCATCTCTCCAATGAATCTCCTTAATGGCCTTTGATTCGGACCCTATCTTGGCATTTTCCCTGCTACTATCTTAATTGAGATGTCATTCTTTCTTGCACAGATCACTGACTCAGCCTCATTAGTCTGCCTCGCTGTGGCACAATATTGCTCAAGGGACCTTTCTAGGATGCAAATTTGCCCATGTCACGCTTTTTTTTTTCTATAATTTTTAATGTTTTTTTTTTTTTGAGAGACAGAGAGAGACAGCGTAAGCAGGGGAGGGTCAGAGAGAGGGGGAGACACAGAATCCAAAGACAGGCTCCAGGCTCTGAGCCAGCTGTTAGCACAGAGCCTGACACGGGGCTCGAACCTACGTACCATGGGATCATGACCTGAGCTGAAGTCGTACGCTTAACCGACTGAGCCACCCAGGCGCCCCACCACACTCCTTCTTTAAACTCCGGCAGAGGGGCGCCTGAGTGGCTCAGTCGGTTAAGCGTCTGGCTTCGGCTCAGGTCATGATCTC
>NC_043712.1:79986137-80019581 GCF_006229205.1 Suricata suricatta
AGCCTGACACGGGGCTCGAACCTACGTACCATGGGATCATGACCTGAGCTGAAGTCGTACGCTTAACCGACTGAGCCACCCAGGCGCCCCACCACACTCCTTCTTTAAACTCCGGCAGAGGGGCGCCTGAGTGGCTCAGTCGGTTAAGCGTCTGGCTTCGGCTCAGGTCATGATCTCGCGGTTTGTGGGTTCGAGCCCCGTAACAGGCTCGTGCTAACAGCTAGCTCAGAGCCTGGACCCTGTCTTCGGATTCTGTGTCTCCCTCTCTCTCTGACCCTCCCCTGCTCATGCTGGTTGTCTCTCTCTCTCAAAAATAAATAAAACATTTTTAAACTCCGGCAGAGGTTTTCCTGGCCCTTCGAGGCAGAAGTCAAAGTCTTCGGCATGGCACAGCACTGCACCTCTCCTAACTGGGTCTCTAACTCCTCTCTCCCACTGCCAGGCCCTCCACGGCCACAGCCATATGGGATGACTTCCTGTGGCCTTCCTGTCTTTGCATTCACTGCGGTGCCTGCCCCTCCCCCCAGCCACGTGCTCCTTGTCCTGCAGATGCAGCGAGGTACCACTTCCTTCTGCAAATGCACGCTTCACCCTCCCAAATCAGGGTCCGCCGCCTCTCCTCTATGCTCCCGGGACGCCCTGGGCCTGCCCCTACTGTCTCACTGACTGACTGCATTGTCATCATCAGTTTAATGTTCTTTTTGTTTCTGCCGCACTATCAGCCCTTGTAGGTCAATGACCTCCACGTATTTATGCGTAACTCACAAAACCTAGCTCGGTGCCCGGCACATGGATGGACTTAGAAGTTGAAAGCTGGAGGAATGTATCTGGGAGTCTGTCCACTGCCCGTCTGAGATACGCCACCTCAAGGGCACGGAAGATGTCTCATCATCAGGGCTTGCACGTTGAGTCAATGCTTAAGACAGGTTTTCTTCTCCTCCCTCCTAGAATTGGATGGTACATCAATGTTCAGTTTATAGAGTGATCACATGAGATGAAAAGCAAGGATAGTGATCAATCTGGGACCACAGAGACTTCCAGGAGGTCCCTTTCCTTCCTCCCTTCTCCTGCTGTTTTCAGTTCATTTTATACAAGATATTCTCAGTTGCTTTGAATGGGTTCTTGGAGAATAATTTAAAAAATCTGACCCTAAGTCCAACTCATGTCCTTCCTAGGGCACCTGGGTGGTTCTGCCAGTTAAGCCTTGACTCTTGGTTTTAGCTCAGGTCATGATCTCTCAGTTTCGGGAGTTCAAGCCCTACACTGGGTTCTGTGCTAATTAATGGTGTGGAGCCTACTTGGGATTCTCTCTCCCTGCCCCTCTTCTACTCATGCTGCCTCTTCATACTGTCTCTGTTTCTCTCAAAATTAAGAAATAAACTGAAAAAAAACCCAACTCACATCTCGACAGAAATGCTGGGTGACTTACAGAATCACAAAGAAAATAGAAGCAACCAGCAGTCTTGCCACCTAGAGAGGCCCCTTAGTTCATCTACTGGACTCTATTCTAACCTGTTTTTACTGATGCCCACATCGCTGATTTTTTTGCCCTCCACCTCCTCGCTGCTTCTAGAATGGCACAAGAGGCTGAAACGGGCCATAACACCCTGGAGCTAATATCATTCATTCCATCATATTCAACACGGCCTCAGACACAAGAGAAAACACGAGGACCCCGTAGAGCAGGTGCCCTGAGTAGGAGAGACGCCAAGCTGAGACTGGGCTTTTCCTGAGCACACTGCTCTGCGCCCACAGACCTTAGCTGGGTGGGGGGGCAAGGTGTCTGCAGCCCTGGGGTCCGCAAACCACCCTCACCTTTAAGGGAAGGCCAAATTCAGGACTTCAGCTTATCCATCCACTCTGGCAAAACCCTTCTTGTCAAGTGGTGCCTTCGGATCACAGGAGTGACTCTTAATCTTGTTTTTCAACCATTTCAATGCCGATCATTTTGAAAGGAGGGGGAGAAACGTCTCAGGTCGTCAGCTTTAGATATTTCAGATCTCGCACACCCGGCAGGCTGGAGCCAAGCTCGCCGCAGCGCTCACGGCTCAGAACTGAACACACCTGGCGTGCCTCGGTGGCTCAGTCGGTTAAGTGTCCGACTTCGGCTCAGGTCATGATCTCACAGTTCATGGGTTCAAGCCCCAGGTCGGGTTCTGTGCTGACAGCTCAGAGCCTGGAGTCTGTTTCAGATTCCGTGTCTTCCTTTCTCTGCTCCTTACCCATTCGTGACCTCTCTCTGTCTCAAAAATAAACTATAAAAAAAAACCAAAACTGAACACGCCTTTTTTCAGCATCAAGGAGCAAGCTAACTCTTAAGTTGAGCCCAACAACAAGAAACCCAGGAAGGATGGAGCCATGTTGTGATTAGGAGCAACCCAACAGGAAGAGTATGTGCCCTTTCCCTAGTGTCAATACGGCTAAGTAGCCCTGGAAGTCCAGGCTCCCTCTGGCACAGGCCTGCTCTCTCCCTTTTGCAGATCTTTCCTTGGGGTTTTCATCAAAATACACAGGGCTATGTTTCCACTTAAGCAAGCACGAAGTCGCCCTCCCACCACCGAGCACAATGTCAGTTCACCTTACGGGAAGGCAGACGGAGGGATCCGGGACAGAGGGACGTACACCCAGCTGTCTGGGTGGCAGCAGCAGGTGCCAAGTCAGAGAGGCTCCTGAGCACTGGGGATGGGCAGGGACACTGTGACTTGGATCAACAGCTTCCTGTTTGGGATTTGGTCGGGGGGAGGGGAAAAGGGATACAGGTCCAGAGACCTTCACTGGAAACATCCGGGCACTTGGAATGTTTACAGCTTAAGCATCTCAAGAACATCAAGTAACAGTGATGGAGATCTTGGAGATACCTGCATTTTCTACACCAGCAGGACCGCCCATCCCTAAGAAGGCTTCTAACACCTTCGTTTGAATGACAAAAAAAAGCACCCCTTGGGACTTCGCAAAACCCAACTCTCTGTAGAAAATGAGAAAAAACATCTTCTCTGAGCGGACTCAGGCCCTGCCAAGAAAAAAGACCCTTTGCACCAGCAAGTTCAGGCCTAGGCAGCTGGTGGGGGCTGGAAAGGAGCTTCTGTTCTCTCCTGACTGGGCACCTTCGGACGAGCACATGCAGCGGTCTTGCACCCTTGATACGGGCTGCATCGGGGACGGCTGGAGGGGGGGGGGGAGGTAAGCCCAGTACAAGCAGTAAGGAGGAGCAGCGGGGCCCTGACGGCTCCAGGAGGTCCAGGTCGCCCAGATTCATCACGAGGCCAGAGAAGCACTGGCGGACTAGAACATTCCTTTGGAAACACACGTTTGTGCATGTGCAGGTCCTGTGCTGGGCGGGGGAAGCACGGCCTAAATGTCAAATGCCGGCAGTCTAAGGAAAGGCCCTTCCTGATGTGTGCGGGGCCCGGGCCCGAACACGGTACGCTGGTGGTTCTTGCTCCCGCGCCAGCCTCACCTGGGCACCCACCGTCCACACGTACCCCCGTCCCTACCAGTGTCCCTGTGTTCACTTCCTCCGAAGGACCTGATACGGAAAGGCTGGGCTTTGGGCTGGGCTGTGGATTTACACCCCCCGGGCTCCTCGGCACTCGGGGCCAGAAAGGGCTCACCCCTGACCCCTGGGCTGCTGCCCTGTCTTCCCCACTGCAGTCCTGTCCCACGTGTCAAAGGGACCTGCGAGCACATGGGGGAACAACCCTGTGGACAACACTGTCCATCCCTCAGACTCAAGGGTGTAGTCACCTCACCAGGGCCATGGCCCCCCCTCAGGAGGGGGTCCTGGGAAAGAGGCCCTCAAAAGAGGTTCAGTCACGAGTGCGGAGAATTCTGGAAGGTGGGGTCCTGGTTCCGCGGAGCAAGGCATAGGGAGGAATGCACGGACCTCTGCTGGGCACATCCCCGGGGCTTGTCAGTCGTGCTGCCCCACGGAGAAGGGGTGCAGTCAGAGACGGGCCAGAGATAGGCACTTCCAGGGACAAGACCTAGGTTAGGTGTTCCAGGGAGGGCCCCCCCCCTTGCCAGGGTTCCACTCCAGTACTGCCTAAGAGACAAAGGTCCAGCCAGCAGCCATGAAACAATGTAGTCAGTACTTTGGGTGGACCCAGCTTGCTCAGAGGAGCAGATGGAAGGGGCACGGAGCCTGGACTCCGGAATGGCCCCTCTGGTGAGGTGGTGCCTACCTAAGGTGTGCTGTAACAGAGGACTCACGCACAGCAAGGCAGAAAAAGCTGGAATGAGTGTTTCTGGGGTACAGGAGCAGCATTTGCGAAGGCACGGAGGTGAGACAACATGGTGCCTTCTGGAAATTACCAGTTCTATGTTGGCATGCCTATATACGGATACTGGCATGGCTCCGGAAGGTTCTGCCAGAAGGTCTTGGGTGCCATGCCAAGGCATTTGGAATAACAGACTAGTCACTAATGAGGACTTCCTTCATTTTCACAACTGACACATGTCCTAAATCGAGTCACCAATGAACAGAGGCTGTGTGCTGCGGATAAAGGTTCAGGATTACCAACTATACACCAAAAGCCAACAAACTGATGGGCAGTGCGGTCATCTCAAATGTAAGAGGAGAGCCCAGACCTTTCCTCAGCTTTGGATGTACAGATCCAACTGACAGCTCTCTGGGTTTCTCAAAAGCATGTCAGACACAACTTGTCCCCAAAAGAACTTAAACGCTCTCCTCCTGCCCCTTCTGACCGCCCCATCTCGTGCAACAGCCCCTTTTCACCCATGTCAGAAGCCATGAGTCCTCCTGGGTTTCTCCTTTGCCCTCCTCCAAGTCATGCTGATTTCTCAAAACCACCTCCGTCTCCGACCTCACTGCCATCCTTCAGCGCCGGTACAAGCACCAGTGTTCACCCAGCCTAACGCAACAGCCTCCTCCTGGTCTCCCTGCCTCCCTTCTCCACAAGGCGACAATGATCACGTGAGAAAACCCATTCAGATCAGTCCCTTCTAAAAATGCCTTTAATGTTTTCCCCATTGCATTAGGGAGGAAATTCAGAGTCCTGACGTGGGGCTCTAAGACCCTGTAAGAGCGTCTGCCTACCTTGCTTTACAACCTCCCGCCTTCTTCCCTGGACTCTGTCCCAAGCAGCTGCTTTTCTACCATTCAAATTCTCAGCCCCTTGTGTATTTCCTTCCTTCCCAGCCTTTATTGTCATTGGCATGTAAATGATATCATCTGTGTGTGTGTGTGTGTGTGTGTGTGTGTGTGTGTGTGTGTGTCTCCTTCTGAGGGGGGTGGGAGGCAGGATGTCTATTTCCCTTCACAGTAATATAAACTCCTTGAAGCCAGGAGATTAATGGGTCATTTAGAAACTAGAGATAAGACTGTTACTGAAACCTCAGGGTCTAGCCCATAGTAGGTGCTCAATGTTACAACCATATTAGAAATCCAACCAGTGAACAATGTTACAGCCGTATTAGAAATTCACCCTATTTATCACTCTCCAAACTTTTGTTAATTAAGCTTCTTAAACTTAAAGAAAAAATCCTTGCTGGGGTGCCTGGGTTCTCACTCGGTTAAGTGTCAACTCTTGACTTCAGCTCACGTCATGATCTCACAGTTGGGCTCCACGCTGAGTGTGGAGCCTGCTTCCGATATTTTCTCTCTCTCCCCTCCCCCCACCCCGATTCTCCACTGCTTGTGCACATGCTCTCAAAAATTAATTAATAAGTGAATGCTAAGAAAAAATTTTAAAATCCATGATTGAAAACAAACTGAAAATTAATAAATGAATCATTGTACTTGGAGCAAGTTTAATTCAAATCTGATCTCCAAAAGATTATTTTCTTGAAGGATTCCCATTGGCTGCTCTGTGGCACTCCATGGAGAATTTTTAAAAAAATGATCATGAATGCCAATTCGTTTATTAAAAAAGTTATGGCAGTAACATAAGAGGACTACATGCCTTCTTTAATGTGGAAAATATTTAAAGATCATTATGGCTCTTTTACAACGTATCTGTTTAGTCTAAAGCTCTGGTTCATTTCCACTATAAATCTACTTTGCTTCAAATTTCAGAATGTAGAGCCCGAGGCTCTACCAGTGCGGAGACCAACAGATGTGCACAGGAATCCTGATGGAGTTTCAGGGTATTACTAAGAGCATGAAAATTTTGGTAAATAATTTAAACCCCATATTCTTTGCCTAGTCTATCCTTCCTTCTCCATGAATCTGCAGCCATAATTCTAACCTATTAAATACAAGTCAGAAAAAAAAAAAGAAGGCATGTCACTGAGATGGGAAGTAGTTACAAGAACACCTTACTAAGGCATGTTCAGTTCATTTACTTTTTTAGGATCAAATGATTTAATAATTTTATAAGAAGGAATCAATAACCAGGTTTTCCTTAAACCAGACACAAAGAAATAAGAAAACATTAAATTAATACAGAAAAATTTAAAACTCAAGCATCAATTGTTAAAAATGTTTTAATGTTTATTTATTTTTGAAGGAGAGAGACACAGAGTGTGAGCAGGGGAGGGGCAGAGAGAGAGAGGGAGACACAGAATCCAAAGCAGGCTCCAGGCTCTGAGCTGTCAGCACCCGATGCGGGTCTAGAACTCACAAAAGGTGAGATCATGACCTGAGCTGGAGTCATATGCTTAACCGACTGAGCCACCCAGGTGCCCCAAGAATTAATTGTTTTAAATGAGGATTGCAATTCTTATTTGCTGGCATTTCCTAGAACACACTCTGTCTTTCACACAGCTGCATGACACTTCTGACGTTCCTCTTCTCGCCTGTTACGCCCAGTCACGTAACAACCTGCTGAAAGAGTTGTTTCCTTTAGAAACACCTGTCATTCCTTTCTTCCTGTACCATCTTGGAAACATGTCTGTTACATATTGCAACAGAGTGCTAGCACTGTTTGCTGTTTACCTGTAAGTGTGTGGACCCCACCTCGAGCAGGGTGAGGATTTGCTCAACCCTCTTCACAACACCAGCCTCTAGCACAGTGCGGGCTACACTGTAGATGTTCATCAGACATTTAGTGTGAAACGAATGATTAAGTCATCTCTACCATACCTTCTCCGAAGACCTGTAAGTTTGGTGACCGTATTTTATAACCCTAATACCTACAAATATAACCTCGTGAAGGAGTTTTGTCATCTCTAGGAGCATGAAACAGAACCGTACTAGCTTTAATGTCAAGATTTCTGAGATGTTTCAATGGGCATCTGGAGATACTAGCTGATATCCAGAATAACTCAGAACATTGGGCTCAAGTTGCCAGAACTACGAAAGACGCCAACAGCGATGACCTGACCTCTGTGGGGCAGACATCTGTCTCACACTGGTCTCTTCCAGCACCAACCACCCCCAGCCCCCCACGTTTGCTTCAGCCTTTCTTCAACTGAAATGAGAAAACAGTAAGGACCTATCTACTGGTGACCTTACCAACCCTGAATTACGGATCATTCTAGTGTAGGAGATAAAAAGCAATGTTTTCCTGATGACATCGTCATGGCTCTTTAGTTTGGATCAAATGAGAAAAAGGCTGCTGTCAATTCATGGAAAAAAATCTGAAACACTTACTATTTTCAGAGAACTAGACTTTTTTTCCAGTCACACACAGAAGCCCCAAACATGACTGTTAAATAAATCATTCAAAACTGACTTGGAAAAGAATGTTTCCAGAGTGGCCAAAATTTAACTGAAATGAACATGTCAGTGAATTTATATGGGCATGTCCAAGAAAATTCTAGGGTCTTTAAATTTCAAGAGCGGCTCAGATGTTCATCAAAACGCTGCAATTGAGAGAAAACTGGAAACATTCAAAACAGCCAAAAATAGTTGGTTAAGTCTAACATGGTACAACCACAGAAGACGAAACGATGCCGAAGTATATTTAAAATATTAACTATACATGAGGAATAGCAGTTCATGGGGCTGACTATACAGTATAATGCCATTTTGGGGTGAAAATTACATATGCATTTTCAGTCACAGAAAAAGCCAAGAAGCGTACTTTTGTTTGCTTGCTGAAATTTTCTGAAGTTTCTAAAATGAACCTATATTGCTTTATCATTAGAAAGTGAGTGTGGAGTCTGTGTGTGTGTATTTTAGCCTATTTGGATACTTCCCTTTGATCTTTTTCACAGTGCCAAAATACCTGGCTTACAAGCGTTTACTTAAACGTACTAGTCACCCAGGCTCCTCATCTAATTATATAGAATTTCAGAGACTGTGTCCAAGTTAAAGCACATTTCCGGGTTCTGGGCTGTGAAACGTCAAGAAGGAAGAAACTCTGCAATTTCCCTGAGTGTTTGGAAAACTAAAAGGAAAGCTTAGTGACTTTATATACCATCACGCGCAGAGGCTGTGCACTGTAAGGATTTTAGTCTCGAAGACTTCCTAAAGCCCAAAGCACTCACTGGAGTGCAACAATGAAATACATAGGACATGCGTATCACAGGTGTCCGTGTGCACACACCCCCGGTTTCCCAAGCACCAGTGATCACAATAATACACAGTGAGTTCCTTCTATGGATAAGCACTGGCTGAGGAGAGATCCGCAGTGTTGCCACGAGTAATACTTTAAGAATACGCATGTTAGCAATATGCTGTGGCTATTATACAGTTCTGTTGTTAATGCCTTTTTCTGTTTATCCAGTATCAATGTTCCTGAAAGCTCTTCCTCTTCTCTCTCCTGCCCTCATTTAATAATGTGGTGCCATTCTTTCAGCCACTCACGCTTCCGCCTGTCACCTGTGACGTCTTTGTTCATCCTCTGCAGCCACTGGGGGTCAGATACCGCCATTACCTGCCTGTCTCTCAAGTCCATTTCCTGTCTCTGCCATTCCCACCTTGAGTTTAGACCCTCTCATCTCACAGCTGGCCAACAGATTCTCCTCCTCGGCTCTGTGTCACGGGCGGCAAAAACCTGGTTTCCAGGTAAATAATTTTAAATGCCTTATAACCTCTCTTATCCTTAGTACTTTTGAGGGAGGCTCTATTCCCATTTAACAGGTGAGAAGACCAAGACACACAAAGATTGAGTCATTTGCCTAAAATCACAAAGCTGGGAAGTGGGAAGGTCAGGTGCAGAATGCAGTTCTACCAGTCTGCAGAGACTGTGTTGTGTAGCCATGACGTTACACCCCCCACCCACCAGACACACACTGTAACCAACAAAGTAAGAGCCACAGGCAGTAGGCACCACAGTGACTTGGCGGAAACCCACACCAACTAGAGCCTGGAGAGGCAGAGACGGCTCCCTGGAATGAGCAGTACTTGATCGGAGCCCCAAAGACAGGAAGGCAGTTTCAGGAGAGAATGGACCCCACAGCAGGCACCGTTCCGTTCTGGGTACAAATATGGCTTGGACGTCCCTGTGTCCTCTTCTATAAAGGATCGGGACACGCTGCCCAACCCACAAGCATGAATTTGACAATATTTTATAATTAGAATGAAATCTGAACAATTCAATGTGAGGAAGGCATTCTTTCTTCCTTATCATTACTGGCTCCCCTCTCCCACGGTGGCAAAAATTTTGAAAAGGAGTAAGGAAAAAAAAAAAAACTGGTCCCTGAATTAAACCTAAGAGGACAATGAACTACTTTTAAAAAAAAGCACACACACAAAACTCACAGCACTCAGTGAAGAGGAAAATGTCTCTGGGTTAAGAAACTGGGCCAAACTTACAAAAGTAATTGTGTCATGGGTGTGGAATTCAATTTCAATTTATAAGTGGAAAAAAGCCATCAAAAATAGATGACAGGGGAATAAAAACGAAATCCAACGAATTCATGAAGGAACCGAACCAGTAAGCCTTGAGCTTTTACAGTTTACTCCTGTTTGGAGTTAAAACATTTACAGATTTTTTTCCCCCCTCACAATAATGCCAAACTGACAAGTCAAGAGAATTTTATCTGGCCTTGTTTTTTTCCCCAGACTATAATCATATATAGGTAAAGACATTTCTTGGGAAAACGCTTAAGAACAATTGACCAATAAGAAAGAGAGGGGGGATGACCCTTACTTTGGCCCTTCTTTATCCTCAAGGATCTGAAAGGACCGATTTTCTTCAGCCATGTGGCCGACTCCGATTTGGCTCCTGCCACTCTGATGGGATTTCCACCCACCACTCCAAGGCGAGGACTGATCCGGAGCTCGCCCGTAATACCCATGTTACCAAATCAGTGCTCAGCCATCGGTTTCCCTCTTTACTTGTCAGATAGCTGCAATGGACGTACGGGATCATTCCATTGTCTTTCACACATCTGCTTCACCCAAGTTCCTGGGACACCATCTTGTCTTGGTTTCCTATCTTCCTGGTGGCGCCTGCTCATTCCTCTTCCTGACCTCTCAACGTTACAGAGCACCTCAAGGTTCAGTTCTTACCCTTCTATTCTTGGCACACATTCACGTGACTGACCCTTGCGTTGGCGGTAGAGTGGTGAGCAGAGCTACCTTCCATGTGACTGACCTTCAGGGATCTCAAGTGTGCTCTTGATCTTAAGTACCATCCATGGGCAGATGACTCCCAAGTGTGTATTTCCAGCCCGGCTCTCTCTCATGAATTGCAGACTCAGATATCTATCGGCTCACCTGAAGCTCCACTTGAATGTCTAATAAGGATCATTTGCATAACATCCAAAATGGAGGTACCGATGCCCCCCACCTCCACAAACCCACCCAAGAAAGAGAAAAATCTGACTGCGCCTATAGATTTCCACACCTCATGTGATGGCAGCTCTATTCTTCTAGTTCCTCAGGCCCCAAGCCCTAGAATTATCATTTTTTTCTCTATCAGGGCCACCTTACTCCTGTTGGCTCTATATTCAAAATACAGAGTTTAACCACATCTTCCCACCTCCACTGCTACCACCTCCGACCAAGCCATCACTGTCTCTTACTGGATTTCCAGAAAGCCTCCTGACTGGTACCCCGGCTTCTACGGCCGCCTTTCAAAGTCAACATGCCAGGAGTGGTCCTTTTAAAAAGAAGGACAGATCACGTCACTTGTATGCACCAAGTCCTGCAATGGCTCTCCATCTCTCAAAATCAAAGCCAATGTTTTTTCATAGCACATGAGACCCTATGCCATCTACATGTGCAACAATCCCTCCTCCTGCCCACTTCTCTAAGCCCCTCCGACTATCTTTCCCTTCAATAACTCTGCACCAGCCGCCCCGACCTCCTTACTGTCCCTCACTCTCAATACTATGTATTTATTATGTTTATGGTCACTCTTTCCCCTATCCTGTTAGAAGGTAAACAGATCGCGTGCTTCACAAGGGCATGCGTCTCTGTCTTGTCCACTGATGTATTCTCAGGGACTAGCCAGTGGGAAGCACATAATAGGTGCTCAAGTCAAAATCGCTCAAAAAGTCAATTTCTAGTCTCTTAGCAATCTATAGAGAGTTCAGCCACATGACTGGATTCCCTTCTCTTAAAAATAGTCTACGCCATTTGTGCATCCATTTATCCATCCATTAATCATCCGTTCAATGTAAGCTTCGGCAACCGTAATGTGCTATGCGTGGGTGGTAAGGACAGGTCTCAAAGACTGAGTCTTTGATCATGGACATGGCATAGAGACAAGAAACCCATCAAACACAAAGCAACGTATTAATGGACTTTATAGAAGGAAACACTAGATAGAATATGATCAGAGAAGAAAGCCATCTAACTGACCAGGCCTGGAGGGGCAGGGGCCATCAGGAAAGGCTTTCCAGAACGTGTACTTCTTGGACTAAGTTTTGAAGGAGTTCATGAAAGAATGTTGGTATAGACGGTACAAGAAGAAAGGATAAGGAGTCATTTTCAGCAGAGGACACAGCCTGCCCCAACACAGGCAGCATATGGGGGCGTGAAGCCCTAGGGAACTTAGGCAGCTCAGTGTAGCTAAGGGTCCTGGAATTTTGGGGGTATGTGGGGGTGGGGAGGTCTTTTTTCACTCATGCTGCCTAATGTGATTTAATTCTATAGGTGGACGGTAGCATTTCATGTTGCATTTCAGAAATACCTGGTAGTAAGCAGTGTGGTAACATGGGGCCCTGAGGAAGACCATATAAATGAGCACAGAATTTTAATTCAGAGTTAGAAACCTAATATCAACAGGCACGGTAAACAGCTGCAAGAACTGTAATTCTTGACTCAAAGAAACTTGACAAGGATCATTCTTATTATTAGCATCTCCTAGTTTTTCAGAAGCCTCAAAAGAAGAGAAAGATGCTCCAAGAAATTCATATGCCACATCCTGATTCAACTCCAAACCCCCAAAGGAGGGGGGCACAGAGTCAACAAAGGTCCACAAAGAAAACTACCCTGAAGGTCACTCTTCAGTCAACAAGGAGCTCACAACAGTCCAAGCCAGGGCTCACGTGCCAAAAGAAATACCCAGCCTATCCATCACCTTCCACTTGCATTCCCCCCTGAACATCCCATATTTTCCCTTTCAGGGGATGCCAAGACGCAACAGCCACTTGGCACTCTAAAGTTCCCATGATCCTTCTTGCACTCAACAGTAAAACTGTTCTTTCTCCTTCAAGCAAGGGGGAGGGACTGCCTGAATCACAAGAACAACAGTTGCCTCAACCAACCACTCTACTCTCCGAGGGCACAAAGGAGCTTTCTCAATTGTCTTCTTTCACAACATGCCTTGCTAGCCAACCCCTAGATGTTAGTTTGGCTTGGAAGACCATTGCAGGCAACTGGAAAAAACCCAGAACATCCCTGGCATTGGTGCAGAACTGAACTTTCGTGGGTCAATAAAAGCAATGGTGTTCTCGGTTTTCTAGTTTCAGTCATACAGCCTTAGATTTTTTGTTAATGAGTGATTTTCACATCTCATGAAAGAGAAATAGATGTCAGGCACAAAGAGATCCTAGTACAAGAACTGTACCTATTTCTCTTGTAGGGTAGCACTTGGAAATAGGAGGGGGAATGAGAGGAAATCTGAAGTGGGAAGTAAGCTAAATATGGCTCCAAGCACACAGATCAAGGGTCATAGGGAGGTCAGGAGTGTGTGCATCTGTACGTGTGAACGTGCACATGCGTGTGTAAATTAGGTTGTACATGCACAGAACTTGAGTATTTGATGTTATCTATCTCAAGTCTCTGTTATAAAATTATCTAACTAAAAGTTACTTCTGAAGGGATTTTTAAAGGTTTGTTGAACTTCTAAAATGGTAACTAACCCCTTAGAACAAACTGTGCCTTTTGATGGTTTGTTTCAAAATGTTCAGCAGCGCCTGGGTGGCTCAGAGGGTTAAGTGTCTGACTTTGGCTCAGGGTTGGTGAGTTCAAGCCCCGTGTTGAGCTCTGTGTAGACAGCCTGGAGCCTGCTTCAGATTGTGGGTCTCCCTCTCTCTCTGCCTCTCCTCCACTCACACTCTGTCTCTGTCAAAAATAAATAAACATTAAAAAATTAAAATTTCTAATTTAGGGACATGACACCGTGAAATATGAAGTCTAAGCACAAATTCTAAAATGTATTGGAAGGGAAGCTTTCCTTTTGGGGTCCATTCACTCAGCAGTGATTTTCTAGGAGGTAAAGTTAAAAGAAAACAATAACATTTCTCAGAGATTGCTCAATTGTTCTGAATTTAAATCTCTGCCCTCTGGGGAGAGTTCTTGTAGAGAAAGAAGGCAAGCTTGTTATTAGGCAATAAAAGGTTTTGGATCCTTCTTTAAATCCTGCTGTTACTTTTCCTCTTACATTTTACCCGATTCAGTAGGTTGCCTTGTCATTTTGTTGACAGTTTCCTTCCTCGTGCAAAAGCTTTTTATTTTGGTTTGGTCCCGATAGTTTATTTCTGCTTTTGTTTCCCTTGCCTGAGGAAGACACAGAAAAATGTTCCTGTGGCTGATGTCAAAGAGATGACTGCCTATGGTGCCTTCTAGAAGTTTTATGGATTGTAAATGATGTATCTGGTAAGGGGTTAGTATTCAAAATACATAAAGAACTTACACAACTCAATGCCAAAATAACCCATAATCTGATTTAAAAATGGGCAGAGGACCTGAATAGATCTTTTCCCAAAGCTGACATCGAGACGGCCAACAGACACATGAAAAGATGCTCAACGTCACTAATTTATCAGGGAAAAGTAAACCAAAACCATGATGAGGTGTCACCTCAACAGAACAGTGAGGCTCAAAAAGACAAGGAATAGCGTTGGTGAGGATGTGGAAAAAAAGGAACCCGCATGCACTGTGGCTGGGGATGCAGGCTGGTTGCAGCCACTGGGGAAAGCAGTGTAGACACGCCTCAAAAAATGTTAAATCAATCAGAATTATAATCCAGTAATTCCACTATTGTGTTTCTACCCAAGAAAACAGAAATACCAATGTGAAAGGATGTATGTACCCCTATGTTTGTGTTTAAGTGAAATAAGTCAGAGAAAAATAACACATGATTTCACTCATATGTGTTATTTAAGAAACAAAATGCACAAAAGAACAAACAAACAAAAAACCAGATTCTTAAATACAAAGAACAAACTGGTGGTTGACAGAAAGGACGTGGGTGGGGGATGGGTGAAATCGGTACAGGGGATTAAGAGCACACTAATCCTGATGAACACTAATGTGCAGAATGGTTCAATCATTATATCGTACACTTGAAACTACTATAGCACTATGTGTTAATTATGCTTTAATTTCCAAAAGGAAAAAATATACATTTTTAACTTACAGGGCTAATTTTGGGGGGGGAGGTTCAAAACGGTCTTGTTTTTGTTTCCCTAGGAATGAAAATATAAGGACAACCAAAGATAGCATATAGCTCAAATATAAGAAAAAAATATATATATGTTATATATACATATATAATATGTATGCATAGATATATAAATATAGAGAGAGGGGGGAGAATACATATATGTGTGTGTTTTAAGAAAATAGTATAAAACATATGTGTGGTTTGGGATTTCTTATTTCAAATAACAAATCAGTTTAAAAATTTGCAAACCATAATTCCTTTTTATACTAATTTACTTTTACCTATTACTGAAGAAAACAATTTTCAGAGCTCTAATATGATAACAATGTCTAAAGCAATCATTATACATACACGTACCATGTGATTCAAAACAGAAGTGACAGCACTCACAAACTGGACAATGTGCTCAATTAAGGAAAAATTCTGTCCATAAGACAAAAAAGACCTACATTCAAAAGGAAAAAAGAAAAGCAGTAGAGGCTTGAGAATATGTACTTGGCTTTCTCATCTCACGTATGAAACATACATACAAAGCACTGGAAATAGCGTCTAGGGGCTCAAGTGAGTGTTCAGTAAATATGAGTGCTGATTAGTATTAATTATTGTTACAGCCAACGGCCCATGTTATCAGGCCATCTTCCACTTTCTCACGGGGGAAGGCAAACAGTCCTGAAGGGAGCACAATCTTGTGAAAATCTTCGCTGTATAGGATGATATAGTCCCATTTCACAGGGGCAATACACGGCTCATGATTTCTCAAATCCAGAAGCAAGAGAAGGTGATCACGGAGGATCAGTGTGTCTGATGTGTAAGTGAGGGTTGTCACCTAAAATAGAGAGATAAGGCTTGTTCTGCCTTTTTCAGAGAGACAGCCTGGAATTGAATGGTGAAAGTTACAAAGGACCACGTCGGTTCCCAGAAAGCCTCTCTAACATGGAAAACACTCAGCTCATAAAAAGGCAGGGCTGCCCTGCATAGAGAGCATGCTGCTCCCAGTGTGGACGCATCCACCAGGCAAGGGTGATCGAGGAAAGCTTTCTTAGCACATCCTCTCCAGCTGACAATTAGGACAACCACCATAGCCATGGTGACAATGGCAGCTGACACTTCCACACAAGCTGCCCAGCACTGCCTGACTTTAGATATACAGACCCATTTAACCGTCACCACTGCCACTGGCTCCGCAGCCCGTGCTCTTAACCACGACTGTACTCTGCCTGCCCCCCACATCTAAAAACCTCAGCATGTTATTGACATCTCTGGATCTCTACTTTCTCATTTATAAAACGAGGATAATAGCATTTATCTCAGATCACAGTGGTAAGGAGTAAATGAAACAGATTTGTTTAGTACCTAGAACAGTGCCTGACGCATAGTGAGTGAGTGCCTTATATACAAGTTTTATATATATGTCATTTCAGCTTTTAAGAAAATTTCTTACTTGGATGGCAAGTTAGGGAAGGCATAAAGAACTGGTATGGCTACACTGAGCAATGTGACTTATTTATTATTATTATTATTTTTTTTTAGTAAGTGCAACTCAAGGCTTGCTCATTTAGGACTGACCATCTAACAAAACAAAAGTAGCCTTAAAAGTATGGGCAAAGCTGAAGCGGGAGTTCTGCAGAAGGTCCGATTCTCTACGTACTGTCATGGCTGACCGTAGGCCCTTGAAAAGAGGGGCCTTGTCCGTCACCCACTGCTGACTTCTCTTACCATCCTCAAGGCCCTGGCTGACAATTCAGCCACGCTTTTAGCAGAATCTTTAATTGCTTCGTACTCTGGACTCAACCTAGACCTGCTTAACCAATTTCCAAACCTCGGTCAATCCAATCCATTTCTTCTACACCTGCCATCCAATTGCAACCTGCCATCCAACATGACCTAATAAACCTTCCTTCTCAACCTTAAGTCACTGCTTTATGGAATTTCACAAAGGCAACATTACATCTTTCCCTTGCTCAGGCTTCTGGATCTACTCCCACCCACCCTCGAATATCCTAGACTGCTTGATAATTAGAAAATAGAACCAATCAGATACAAATCCTTTCTGCTTTTCATATACCTTCTTCCACACCCTTAAACTTCTGCAACAGCAAATCAGTTCAACATGGACTTATGTCTTTGTCTAGCCTTTCTGCTCTCCTTTCTGCTTTCAAAGAAGAAAAAAAATGCCTCCAGATCTCTGTTCTCAGGCTGATTCTTTCTCCTATTCACTGAAGCTACTCAGGAAATTTAACTTACATCGTCTTCCTTGGTTTGTTGTTTTGGCACCAATCCCGCCTCCCACCTCTCTCTTGGATCTCCCAACTTTTCCTTCTCCTCTATCAACATGGCCATGAAAAAAAAAATTCGGAGTTCTGTTTCCCTCATAACCTGGACACTTTCCTCACTTTACTGCCAAATATCCAAGAGTGGTGTCTTGCTGTAGGTGTGTGACCAGCTGAACTAATATAATAAATATGAATCCGTGGAAGGCAACTTGATATAGATTATTCTTGATCGTGATCTATCTTTTTAAGTATGCTTAAAGGTTCTGACATCCAGCATCTGCATATTTGATGACTATTCATTATTTTTTCCATTTTCATTGTTTTTCACAAACACAGAAAAGGGAACTATACCACAAAAGTTTGTTCTATAAGAATGCACTCTAAGTGTTGATATGTGCTTTGAGACTTTGAGCATGAAGTTTACAGCTTAGCAATATTAATACCTTAAAAATGTTTCTTGAAGGGTAATTCTTACATGAGCTAAGCCCTTACATTCCACAAAGTGGTGACTAAAGTTATGAACAAAAATATGATAATGTAAATGGTCTATGTAAGTTCTTAGAGACTCATCTGATTTAAAATTTACCACCTACATAGAAAAATAAGCTTACAGAAATAAAGGTTTATCTATACTTTCAGAAAAAAGGATCTGGCAAAAAGACCAGAAAATAGCAGAGAAGACGATGTCTTTAACAAGAAGAAAGCAAGCCAGTGAGAATGGGGTACACAAAACAAGGGGAGGGAGAGGCAAGGGTCAGATCCCCTAGGGCCTCCTAGGCCAGAATTAATACATGTTGGTACAGCATGAACACAACAGGAAGCAAATGAAAAGCTTTAAACTAGGAGATGGAAGGATCAGATACGCAATTTTAAAAGGATTACTGTAGTTGCGGAATGGAGAATGACTGGAATGAGTGCGAGCGACAGGGACAAGTGGGAATTAGGAGGCTACTCTGGAAGTCTAAGAGGGAAACGATGGACGCCTAGGTCAGGGTGGCAGTAGAGGAAAAAAAAAAAAAGGTGACCGACTCTGGAACAGAAAATCAGTAAGACTTGGTGAAGCCAGAGGGAAAGAAAGAAGAGAGATGTCAATGACATGTCGGTTTCCTGAATTTATATACATATATATACAAGGAAATGAGGAGTAAAACATCCTGTACAATATGCACTGAATTAACAGAAATTACCTGCGGGGTGAGGGGAGATGAATTTTACATAGTAAAAGGCAAACTTTCATTTTTTTTTTACTAGGTAGATAACCGCATTGTTTAAATATTTTTATAATCAGCACGTATACATTCGTTGATAGTTAAAATTAACATGCAATAAAAAGGAACAAAGCATTTGCCTGGCTGGAAAGGGCAGGAATGGCAGTTGAAGAAGGAACAATCCACCCAGAGGCACAAACACGTCCAAGTACGCGGCATATTTAAAGACTACCAAGTAGCCTAGTGTTCGCAGAGTGAGAAGGATGTGCACTAGGATGGGATATGGAGACTTGTATGGCAGTTTTCCAGTATGGCCAGTTCATGAAGGACCTTATTATGTGCCAGGCTACACAAAGCATTCCCTGAACTGTGGGAAATGGGGAAGCATATGAAGTTTCCTAGCAGGAGGGTGAAAACAAATCAGGTTTTCGACTTGAGAAAGATCACTACAGAGGCAATGGGAAGACTGGGTCAAAAGTAAGGTGAGAAAATGGGTGAGGAGATCGCCTTAGGTCGGAACATAAACTCAATCAGAGGCCACAGAAAAAGAGGAGAGGTTTGAGATTCACTTCCGTAGACAGGACTTAAGTGATTAAGCTGGATGTGACAGGGAGAAGGGAAAGTCAGAATGCTTCTCATGGTTTCTAGTTTAGAAAATCAGAGAGTGAGGGTAATCAAGTTAGGTAATTCAAGAACAGGTTCGATGAGAAGATAAAAATTTTTGTTTTGGAGATGCTGAGGTTAAAGAACTTCTGGAAGCAGGTTCAGGTACTCACCAGGAATCTGGATACATAGGTTTGAAATGAGGAACAAGGTCAAGACTGAAGCGCGTGAACTAATACCCAGAACAGAGAATTTTAAGCCTACGGACACAATCTTACCCTCGACACAATTTCATTGAATTCTTAAGGCAACTTTCAAAAGCTGACCAGTTCCATTTATTCTCATAGTTGTAAAAATTCCAGATGATCGTTCAAGTCTCTGTAAGCAGTAACGTAAAGAAAGCCGGGGTTTTTTGTCTTGGTATTTTATTTTGCTCCCCCCTCCCCTTTGTCTGCCATTCTTTCTAGCTATCCAGTAAAGGAAGATAAAGTATAATATCAAAACATGTTATTAAATATTTCCATAGTTTGTCTTAGTTGTAAATGGCGAAGGAAAGAACATTTCAGAATTCTACCAAAACCTAAGTCAAGCCATGGTTTACCTATGTGACTCCCCACTGATTTTTCTCACGCATGTCACTGGCCCTCAATCAACTGGCGGTCAACTCAAGCTGTAGTTTTAACTACGGAGGTTCCGGAAACAGCTCCATGGCTCTGTCGCTGCTCCCTGTCGGAAATCCAAGCCATACTGTACCTCTGTCTAGCCGGAGATGCCCTAGTTTGGTGGGGAGGAAGGACCTGTTGGCAAGGAAACAGCTGTTTCCTTCCTGAGCCAGGGAAAACCAGGAACGTGACAGATGGGCAGAGCAGACAGGCAGCCAAGAGTCACTCTGGATCCTTGTTGGCAAGGATTCTCACGGAGGCACAATTGGATATTTTAAAGCATATCAATCACTGAGAGACTTTTATCTGCCTGGGGGCCCTGGTCAAGTCCAGTAGGGCTTCCCACGTTTTCTACGTCTGGAAAACAGTGAAGTTCGCAGTGCTACAAAGAACCTGGTCTCAGCCTGTGCACAGTCGGCTGAGATGCAAGACACCGGCCCGTTCCACTTCAGGATTATACCCAAGAGAATGCACTTTCTGGTCTAAAACAAAAATAATTTTTTTTAACTTTTCTGTAGTGATATTTGCATGACTCATTAGAACTTCTATTAAAATTTCATTAGAAAATGCTTTTCTTAAATGTTTATGGTTATATGCAATTTTTAAAAGATTTGTTGCTAACTTTTGGATTTTGTTCTTTTAGCATTCCCCCCTCCTGCCATTTAGGTACCCAGAAAATTAAATATCCGAGGATTCCCGGGTAAAAGAGACAACCACTGGACTGATGTGTTATAACATTTTTTTTTAAAACTGCTGTAAATAGGTAAGTTATTCTTCAAATAGAAATTAGCAATCACTGAAAAATAATACTAAAAATTAGTGTGGGCATGAAATATGGAATTTTAAAACATCAGTTTACTATGCTGATTAAATTCAACATTTATATTTGCATCAGAACTTAATCCCATAAATAAATAGAGCTCTCAATTATTTTAAAAAATCAAGGGATAACATATGTATTTAAACATATTAGCAGCATAAAGACGTATGCTTCAACACACTTATCGGGAAAACGTCTGAAAATATTACTACACTGAATTCAAGGGCATCCGCAGGAACCTGACATAAAAGTTCTCTAGAATAACATTTCAGGAAATTCCAAAAAAAAAGGAAAAGGGTCTGATAGGAAATAGCCTCAAATTAATTGACAAAGTTCAGTGCTTGATCCAACTTGATTTTTTTTCTCCATTGCAAAAACAAAACAAAACAATAAAACACCCCCGAGTCTTGGGATGGATGGGTCAATCACTTAGATGAAAGTTCATCTACTGGAATAAATGGAGAGGCTGCTTGGGCAGGCGACACAGGAGAGTCGGTGGTAGTGCTGACTTTCGCTGGTGAGTTACAGGAAGATCCCGCACTGCTGCTGTTTCCATCAAGGGTGTCAGAAGATACACACACGCCAGGATCTGACAGCTGTGTAACGTCAGAAGAAAGCATGTTGGTGATGCCCTGGAAAAATCTCTTTGGCTGATACTCAGTTTCCATTTCACATTTTCTTTTCAATGGTCCAAGAACACTTGGTCTAATGCAATTGATGGGACTCTGGCTTCTCCGGGTAGTAAATCGAGTCGTTGGGCTGGGAATAGGACTCGGAGGCAATCCATTGCTACTCACAAAACTTTGCAAGGATGGTGAAAAACACTGCTTCCCAATCCCGCGGGTGGGTGACGGTGCTGGGGACACCGGAATGAAATCAATGCGCTTCGGGGAGGCGGACTTCTCCACGTCGTTGTCACTCAGGCTAAAACTTTCCTCCCAGGAGTGGCTTATCTGCATTGCGTTCTGCACCTCTCGCTCGTGGACCGTCTCTCGGTTGATCAAGTCCATGCCCTCCTCCTGCTTGATCTGATGCAAGCGGCTGCTGTGCATGCGGACCGGGGAGGCCGGCAGCAGCAGGCCGTGGCGGTTCGGGAACGTTGTGCTGTTCCGCCTGGCGCTCGGCGCCTCGGCCTGGAACACCAGCGAAGTGTCACTGAGGCCGTGGATGAGGGGGGCGCTGTTAGACCTCCGGAGGCCCCCGCCGGCGCCGGTGCCGCTGCCGTCCGCCGGGCTCCCTCCAGCACCCGGAGGCAGCTCCAGGTCTAGCTCCATCTTCTCCTGAGCCATGTCGGGGGCAGGGAGGCGGGGGCGGCGCTCAGAGACCGAGGACTCCCATTCCCCGCAGTCCAGGACCAGGGCCGCCGCCGCCGCTGCCGCTGCGAATCTGTCAGCGGGCTCCTTCTTCGCGCATGCGTGCCCCTTCACGCAGGCGCTGTGAGACTTCTTTCCCGGTGGCGCCTGCTTAATGCGTAATAGCCTCCGCGCAGCCCTAGGGGGAGGGGGGAGGACTGGTCGGGCAACTATTCAGTATGTTTCTTCCGCAATTAGCTCTTGAGCTGCAAGCTTGAAGCTACGCGTGTTTACAAGGCCCCATATTCCAGAGTGTGTGCTTATAAAACGAGAGATCTAAAAGAGACGCCGTTGATGATAGGGGGCTGTATGGAGGGCAGTGGAGCTGGGCCTAACCAGGGAGGGCCTCCCTGAGGAAGGGGCAATCTCCTGAGTTCCGAAGGAGACAAAATGGGTGCAGGGTGGTGAACTGTCCAGGAAGCGGTCCCAGATTGGTGGCAGGCGGGAAGCAGGAGAGGAGGGGAAGGGAGGGAGGGGAGGGGGGGGGGGGGGGGGGGGGGGGGGGGGGGGGGGGGGGGGGGGGGGGGGGGGGGGGGGGGGGGGGGGGGGGGGGGGGGGGGGGGGCTGCGGCGGAGAGTGAGGGCCGGCTTGACAAGACCTAGTGGACCAGGGCGGATTCTGGCCTTTATCCCGAGAACAATGAAAATACTGGTTTTCAAGCAAGGTGATGATATGATGGCAAAGCTGCTGTCTGAAGTCCAGATCTGTGGGAGATTAGAACCTACAGAAAAAAGACCAGAGGGGAGGCAGTCCTCTAGGCCAGAGAAGATGGTAATTTGCAGGAAGGTGTCAGTGTGGGAGAGGAGATGGAGAGAACAGTTAATGTGAGAGCTATTTAGGTTGGGGTGGGGGAACCAACCTGCCGTCCTATTACTATTGTTTTATTTACAGTCCTATTTCTAGCACAAGCATGTGTGCTCAGTAATCTTCATTCAGTATGAGGGCTTAAACCAAAGAAAAAGCAATAGGTCTTCACACTTTAAAACTCAAAACACAGCCCGTAGCTTAATATGAACTGTGGTATCTCCTTAAAAATGGGTTTCTATTTATTTCTCATGTGTTGAGTTCTGTTTTGCATTCTTACTACGTACTAAGCACTGCTAGGAAAAAGGCCCTACTATGAAGGCATTTATTTTCTACGGAAGGGAAAGAGATAGATAAATAAGCTATTTTCAGATAGTGGTAAACCTCAGGAAAAAAAAGGATGGTGTGATAAGGCCCTAGCAGGAGGGGAGCAATTAGAGCTGAGATAGAAATATAAGAACCCAGTTGGGTGCACATCTGGGGGATGAATATTCTAAGCGCAGAAAACAGGGAAGCCCAAGGCAAAGGTGAGTTTGGTGAGCTGGCAGGAAAAATAAACGGCAGCGGAAGCAGAAGGGGGAGACTGGTGTGAGGACATACAAGAATTTGGATCTCATCCTAAGTCCAATGAAAAGCCACTGGGGAGTTTCAAGCAGGAGAGTGATAATCTGGTTGAGGTTTTAAATATCGCTTTGGCTTGGTGGGAATTAGGTTGAAAGAGGGCAAAAGTGGAAGCAGAAGGACAGAGGAGGAACCTACAGCAACAGAACCGACAGACTGTTGGACTAGCGCTGTAGCAGCAGGGACAGGGAGGAGGAGATGGAACCAAGCTTTGTTATGGAAGCAGAACCAAAAGGATACGCAGAGGGACTAGATGTAGATGATGAAAGGAACAGACAATGCAAAGGCAACTCATAGGTGTCTTACCCTGAGAGATGGTAGTATCACTTACGGAGATAAGGAAGGAGTGTGTTTCGAGAAGGGGAAACGCGTTCTCTTTTGGTCGATTTGAGTTGCAGGTGGCTATTCAATGTGCATGTGGCTATCTGAACTGAAAGAAAGTTAAGTGATTTTTGTTCATCCTTTTCTTTCTGCAGCTGAAGAAAGTAAGGTCCAGAGAGGCTAAGTGACACATTTACCATCACACAGCATATTTAGTAGTGGGAGTCGAAATCCAGGTCTTTTGGTTCCTAGTCCATGCCTGTTTTTCCACTTATCTTAATATGCTTTTATTTTGCGTTCCCTATAAAATACAGGTCCTAATGATACAAGGTTAGTTATTCATGCCTGTAATTGGATAGAAACCGATTTAAGTTTTCCAGGTGTCAGATACTATTTAGACTGCTTCACGTGTAGTCCGTTGCTTCATCCTCAAAACAACCCCATCAAGGAGGTATTACTGTCATTTTGCAGGGGAAACTGAGATACAGAAATTAAGCAATGTCCCTGGGGATGACAGGACACAGCAGCCTGGGCTTTCTGGCTCCAGAGATGGGGTGCCACACTGATTCCTCCAAGTGCAGGGATGTTTTAGGACTTGGAGAAGCCATTTCCAGACTGTTAGGTTTGTGAAGGCAACAGTTCTTGAGACAGGAGTACAGAGTAAAGGCATTTTCATACAGAAGTGACAGCGTGATAATAAAAATGGAGGACTTGCTAATACATGTAATAGATGGAGAAGAACAGTAATGGGGAAAAAGTTGGAAATGGAAGTCGCAGGGAGAAAACTGAGACTCCCAGTGCCAGGCCAAAGGGCCCATATTTAACACGTGAGGCAACAGGAAAGACAATGCGACCTACACTTTGGGCCCTGCCAGGCCCCTCAAGGATGAAACCAAGTGGAAGGGGAGAGAACCAGTTCCTCTGACCTGTCTGGTACTGTGAATAGTCCCACGTAATCCTCATTGCAATCCTGTAAGCTAGATATTGTTATGCTCATTCTATAGAGAGACAGCTGAGGTTCAGAAATCGCAAAAGGCCCAACAGCTACAGAGAAAACCAAAGATGGCCCAATCTGAATCAAGATCCCCCTTCAGAACCTGCCTGGTTTTTGCCGCCCGTGGCACAGAGCCGAGGAGGAGAATCTGTTGGCCAGCTGTGTCACAGATGACAGGCGGAAGCATGAGTGGCTGAAAGAATGGCACCACATTATTAAATGAGGACAGGAGAGAGAAGAGGAAGAGCTTTCAGAAGAACATTGATACTGGATAAACAGAAAAAGGCATTAACAACAGAACTGTATAATAGCCACAGCATATTGCTAACATGCGTATTCTTAAAGTATTACTCATGTGGCAACACTGTGCTCATCCTTGTCTGGATAAGTACAGTGATCTGTACAAATACAGCAAAGGGATGGTGACAAGGGCACAGAATCAAATACCTGTGCCCTTTGGTTCTTACCTAAGCACACTTACTAGCTATCTTTACCCATTTCTTTGTTCCTATCCCTGTCTCTACAGTCTAGTGCCTAGAACAGGGCCTCGTACACAGGACTCAGTAAGGAGTTGTGAGTCCCTGTGTGAATGAATGATGAATGACTGAATGGCCCAGCGCAGCTCTGGCCAAATCGGAAGAAAACTCTGTTTGAAAATCCAGCTTAGCAAGCTTTTCTACACTGATTCTTTTTTCTTTTTTAAATGTTTGTTTATTTTGAGAGAGAGAGAAAGAGAGACAGAGTGTGAGAAGGGGAGGGGCAGAGAGAGGGGGAGACACACAACCCAAAGCAGGCTCCAGGCTCTGAGCTGTCAGCATAGAGTCTGATGTGAGGCTCGAACCCACAAACAATGAGCCAAAGTCAGACACTCTACTGACTGAGGCACTCAGATGCCCCTTTTTCTAAACTGATTCTGAGTACCTCTTACTTTTACTTGGACAATACATTTTTTTTTTAAATCTGTATTATTAGTTAAAGTGCCCTCCAGACCACATAGGTCCAGCACTTGAAGTAACTAACCAAGAAAACTAAGAAAATGAAGCCTTAAGTTTCCATTCTTTTTCAATCGTATGCTGATACACCTTTGATAGAATTAAAATGCTCAGTGCCCAGGACGCTAAGCAGTGTTTAATATATTTAGTTACTGCTTCCTCTCAAAGGGATAAATGAGAGAAAACAGCCGCCATAAAATGCAATTCAGCCTGCTGCAAATGAATAATGCCAGAGGCAGGATTCAGGAGACCATCCGGCAGTCAGTGCATTCTTCTGCTTTCACTCTGGGTATGAATTAAATACCATTCGTAGAGAGTGGATATTCATGCTCACTCTTGAGTCATAAAAGCAGATTTCTATTCAATAGTTCAACTTTATTGTGATTAATGTTGTATGTTCTTAGACTAATAGATAGTTTCCTTCTAATTCCTAGGGACAGTTTTTCACTATTAAGTGCCAAGCATATGGCAAGGCGAGTATCTACCACTGGATCTATACTGAATGAATGTGAAATACAAACGTGTGTGTGTGTGTGTGTGTGTACATATACTTTTAATTTTGAGGGGTTGGGGGAGAGAGAGAGGGAGGGAGGCAGAGTGCCTGGGAGTGGGGGAGGGGTCAGAGGGAGAGAAAGGAAATCTCAAGCAGGCTCTATACTCCGTGCAGAGCCCTACACAGGGCTCAGTCCCACGAACTGTGAGATCATGGCCTGAGACAAAATCAAGAGTGGGGCGCTTGACCGACTGAGCCACACATGTGCGCTCTGTGATGGGCTGACAAGTGTCTCAACATCTCACAGTTACTGGCATCACCAACCCAGAAAAAAAAATACTGCAGAGGAAAACTTGACCACCAAAGTATAGGAGCTTAGCAGTATCAGCTAGTTCAATAACAGTATCTACCAGATACCAGATCTAACAGTATCTACCAGAAGGAAATATATTTATGTTCGGTGGTTGAGCAAGTCCACTCCTGGGTATATGGCCAAGAGAAATGCATGCTTATGTCTACTAAAGACATGTATAAAAAATGTCCCTTGCATAATTTGTAAAAGCCCCTAACTGGGAACAACCCACATGTCCATAAACAGTTGAATGGGCAAATAAATTCTACAATGGAATTATTTAACTACATGAATGAGTTACAAGATGATGTTTCATGGAAGAAACCAAACACAAAAGAGTAGATACTCTTTGCCTCCATTTTTATGACCTTCAAGAACAGTCCAAACCAATCTCTAGTGGAAGAAGTCAAAATATTGGTTACTTTTGTGCGGTGACTGAGAGGGACACAAGGAAATGTTCCATTTTCTGATCTGGGTGCTGGTTACACAGGTATATATAGGTGTGAAAATTCATTAAACTAAATGCTTGAAATGTATACATGGTCCTGTATAAGGAGTTCGACCTCAAAATGTTATTGATGCCGAGAAAGAGAATGGTAAGTTGAAATGTAAGCGGAGGACAGAAGAGATTAGAGGAAAGGAAGATATTTTGTTCACCCAGTAATCATGAGTCTAAACTAGACTCTCTTTCAAATCTCTGACACATGACAGTATCAGCGGAAGAACAGTGAGCTGGCCTTGTCAGTTGGAAGAATGGACACAGAAACACACACACACACACACACACACACACGCACGTACACACTCCTCAAGCTGCATTTCACTGGGGCCATCAACACCAACCAAATCCAGCAGCCTGACGTCAGCACCGGATACTTGTCCGAGGCTGGTTACAGATCACAACACAAGCACGGCCTCTCCGTGGTCCTGTTCCCACAGTTCCCTCAAAGTCAGTTATTTCTAAGAAAGCAGGAAGGAGGAAACGAAGCCCATTTCATAGCCTTTAACTTTCTCCAGCGTGTATTTGTTCAAAGTCAGCTGTGCAATACCCCCCTAGCATAATTCATGAGATACAACAGTTAAAGTACATGGAGTCCAGGAAATCAGCAGGGACTCTCCTCAAATGTGGGAAGAATGAGAACTGTATTTAAGGACACGATTTTGACCACAAGGAACATACTTAATTACCTTGATGGAAGAAAAATAAATACAAGATGATATCAGAAACTGATCAAGCATTCCATCTCTAATTACTGAGAACCTGCTAAGTATAGATACTGTCAATGGTGTTTACCTTCAAGGTTGTTTCATCTAATCCTTAAAATTTTACGGCGAGTGGAGCTTGGGTGGCTCAGTCAGTTGAGCATCTGGCTCTTGATTTTGGCCCAGGTCATGATCTCGTGGTTCGTGAGTTTGAACTGCTTGGGATTCTCTCTCTTTCCCTCTCTCTCTGCCCCTCCTCTGCTCACTCTCTCTCCCTTTCTCTCAAAACTAAATAAATAAACTAACACAAAAAACCTTTCAAGTTTTTTGGCTCGGTTGGTTAAGCATCCAACTTTAACTCAGGTTATGACCTTGAGATTCATGGATTTGAGCCCTGCATCTGGCCCTGTGCTGACAGCTCAGAGCCTGAAGCCTGCTTCGGATTCTGTGCACCCCCCCACCCCCACTCTTTCCCCTATTGTGCTCTTTCTCTCTCTCAAAAGTAAACATTAAACATTTTTAAAAGAAAATCAGAGTAGAAGTTTACCAATGAATGTTAAGCTGCTCTTGCATTTTGTTTTCAGAAGCCCGGAAAGCCATCGGCGCGTCATACGCAGGTGGGCCAAATGGTAGAAAGGGGCCTCAAAGCTCTAACAGAGGGAGCTTGACAGCCTAGGCCCTCGGCAAAGTTCCAGTAGAGAAGTAAATGGGAATTGCAGTTACTTTGTTCAGTTTTCTCAAAGGAGAACATCAGGAAAGATGTTAAAAAGAGCCCTCCGGCCCCCACTCTCTGCTGCCTGAAGTCTTCCGATAGAAGAGTGAGTTGGTATCATTTGTGCCTCGCTGGTTTTATGGACTTCAGGCAGAAGCTGTTTTTCGGTGCCTTCACTTTGGCATCAAACTTCCAGAGTGTGAACCAAGGTTAACGCTGTTATCCCTTCCTGTGGTTGTACGCTCCTGTTTGCCTCTTTGCTAGCTTTCCCTTATGGGATTTTTTTTTTAATGTTTTTATTTTTGAGACAGAGAGAGAGAGAGAGAGAGAGAGAGAGAGAGAGGAGGAACACGAGCGGGAGAGGGGCAAACAGGGAGGGAGACACAGAATCCGAAGCAGGGTCCAGGCTCCAAGCTCTCAGCACAGGGCCCAATGTGGGGCTTGAACTCACAAACCATGAGATCATGACCTGAGTCGAAGCCAGACACCAAATGAACTGAGCCACCCAGGCACCCACTCCCTCACAGGACTGATCCATAATTCAAGGCTTTGTGGATAATGTATACGGTTTGCTGCAAAACATACAAAGGCTGTAAATCTAGTTGGGTTTACATACGGGGGCCTTCCAGTTGGGTGTCTCAGAAGTCTCTAGAAAGGCTCAACAAATCAGTACATAGCAAGACTACAGGGAGGAAATGCCACATCTGGAGTCAGACTTCATACTTGTAGTTCCATGACCTTGGGCAAGTTTGTCAACCCCTCTGGGCCTCACTTATCTCATCTGTGAGGTGGGGACACAGCTTCCTTACAAGGATCCAAAGTATAAGGTCCACACTAGGCCTCACAGATAGTGAAGGCCTGGCCCAAACAGATTCCTAACACAACTCTCAGTGCCATGACCACAAAGCGGTCCTCCCCATGTTCCACCCCTCTCCCCGGAGGGCTCCCTTTGTTTTCTGGCCTTTTCGTTTGGCTCTGTGCAAGAACATTCTCTCTTCAGCTTCTTCCCTGACACCGTCATCATTTTTAGAGAAAGACATTTTCTGTGGTTTAAAAAGGTATGATATGAATGGAAAGGTTCATCGTCGGTCTGGTTGTCAGTTTCTGACAAGGAGAAGTGAGAAGAAACCTCCTTTCTGAGAATTTCACGAGTCTGAGAAGAGACAGACCCCAGGGCGGCAGAAAGGCCATCAGTAAGTAAAAATGTGGCTGGATCAGTGGGTACAATTCCCTACAGCAAGCCATCTGTTAATCCCTAAAGGCAGCGGCTATGCTCTCTGGTGGCGCTCAATTTTTCAATTGCGACTAATCCCAGTGGCTTATTCTTATTTATTCATTGTAAACCCCGGTCTGAATTACCACTGTCGTGCTGCTGTCCTTCCCGGCATGTAACAGGCTACACAAGGACACATATTTGGCTATGCCCGGCAAACACATTGAACACAGCCTCTTTCGGACAAAACGAGCAGAGTACAGGCGAAGAAACTGCAGGAAGATTCAAGAACTTTCAGGAGTTACCATTCCTCCAGATGTGCCCTTCCCTCCAGCTAGCCGACATCCGTAGGGATGTTCTGAAGAGCAGGTCAAATGTTCCAAAGAAGTTTGAAGCCAGACATAGAGACTGAGAAGCAACATGCTTCTTTTTTCTGGCTTTAGAAGGTGACCACCGTGTAGCTAAGAGTCTCTTACCCTTTCTGACGCGGAGGGAAGTTCATGATCTCTCCTCTTTTTACCCACGGTCCTTTAAGCTTCACAGGACAAGTAAATGCCACAAAATAAGGGGGGTGGTGCTCGAATTACTCCCGTTTCACACCGGCTAATTTCCAAACCAAACTCAAGTCCCTTCCTTAGCAGGAAGTGTATTTTTTACCACCCATGGGATTCAGCCCTCTGAAAGTTCCCGCCCATTAGGAAATGGTACAGTGTTTTCTTTTTCCCTCTCCTTTTGAAAATCAAAAGTCTAACATCAATTTCTGAAGTCACTTTCCACCAGCAGTTCTGTAACTACCATCTTCAGAGAAAAGTAACATATTCAGGGAAGGCAAGTATGCCAGGTACCCTTGTGAGAACTGTGTATCACCTTGTTCAGTCCCCAAACCTCCTCTAGGATTATTATCCTCAGTTTATAGAGGTTTTAGGGAGACTAAGCTGCCTGAGGTGACACAACCAGTTAAGTGGTAGAGGCAGAGGAATTGGAGCCCAGAGGTGAGCTGTCTTTTTTTAATGTTTATTTTTAGATGAAGAGTGAGCAGGGGAAGGACAGAGAGACAGGGGGACAAGGCATCCAAAGCAGGCTCCACACTGATAGCAGTGAGCCCCATACAGGGCTCGAACTCACCTACTGTGAGACCATGACCTGAGCCAAGGTTGGATGCTCAACTGCCTGAGCCATCCAGGCAGCCCCAGAGGCAAGCTCTTAATCACCTCCCCTGCTGCCTCTCAAAAGATACCCTTGAATTCCTCACAGCTGCCCCACTAATGGTACTTCAGGTGATCTTCCAAGAATGTCAGTGGACTGGACATGTACAGGATAATCGTTCTGGTTGCCAGAAAGATCAGGGCTCCATGAACTGCACGGATTGCAGGTACTAGTGAGGTTACACAATCAGGCAATTACTAAATGCCCTGCTGTCCCAAAGCAGTCATGAGAACCAGGGCAAAGGGTTAGAACGGCAGAACATCTGATCAGAAAGGAGACTTGAGAAATGAGCCCACCAAACTTGACCAGCCAGTCAATTGAGGTTCAGAGAGAGCCAATGACTTCTTCAAGTTCAAAGAGACATCCAGGAGGGACAGAGTCAGGATGCTTTGTCCATTTGTACAGATTATGTTGTGATGTTTGCTCTATGAGTTTCCCTTTTACTTCAAACTCCTTCTCCAACAACAACGTCCACCACCATGGTCTTCACTATGACCGATGTGCTGATGTCTCTCACATTTCCGTCCCCAGACATGGCTGACTCCTCTTGAGCCTGGAATCCTTAACCACCTACAAGGCATTGCCACCGCATGGCCTTTCACACCTGTCGATGAACAAACTCACTCGTCCCTCCCCCAAACCTGTTAGTCTTAACTATGAGTTGAGTTACCCCACAATCTCCCCGGCCAAGTCAAAACTCAACATAATCTAGATCTCTCTCCTTTCCCTCCTGCTTTCCTCACTCCATGTCCTCAGTTTTTCCTGCTTAATATCTTGTATTCTTCCCTTCCGCCTTTGTTACTAAAGCATTTGGGCCCGCCTCCTACTCCACGCTCCCTATTGCCGTGACTCCAGCAAGCCTTGTTTGGGTAGGATGCCTATGCTCCTGCCCAGTTCACCTCAACGTTGCCAGAGTGAATCTTCTGAAATCATCTCACGAAGGTCCATACGCCCTCTTCCTCTTGCTCAATTCTTTCATTAACGCTCCTACAGGGCAAGAGGGCAGGCAGGTGGAGTACAGAGAGAAAGGCACACGGGAAAGGAGGGCAGAAGGGAGGGAGGGAGAGAGGAGGAGGAGAACTCCAATATCTCCCCAAAGTTTTCTAAAGCTTTACTTCTCCCCTTTCAGTGAAAAGTGCCCTCACACAGTTACTTATGAACTCAGGCCCTTGAGGCACCTGCGTCACTCGGTTGAGTGTCCAACTTCAGCTCAGGTCATGACCTCATGGTCTGTGAATTCGAGCCCCGGGTCAGGCTCTGTGCTGACAGCTCAGAGCCTAGGGCCTGCTTCAGAGTCTGACTCCCTCTCTCTCTGCCCCTCCCCAACTCATGCTCTGTCTCTCTCCCTCTCTCAAAAATAAACAAACAGTAAAAAATTAAAAAGAAATAAAAAGAACTCGGGCTGTGAAGTCAGAAAGCTTGAGTTTAAAACTTGACTGTAACTTTTGAATGTGTGACCTTAAGGATCAAGTTACTTACCCTTCCTTGAGCCTCCCTTTTCTTACCTAAAAAATGCAAACAGTCCCTCTATTAGCTGGTTGTGGCGAACAGTAGTTGAGGTAATATGTGCAAAGCTCTTAGGACACAGGCAGGCATGACACTTCTCAGAAGAGATCCTGGGACCAAAACCCGTATATCGTATTTACTCAGATTGCTGTCTCCTGCTCCTCCTTCTTGGGCACCTACCACCCAGCGAGCAACTCATCCAATATTTACCAAGAATCAGAACAGCACGCAGTTCAATCTGAAGACGGAACCAACGCTGGTAACAAAGTTTCTCTGCGGAAACCCTGAGATTTCAGATTTCTCTGTGCCACAAAACACTTCCTCAGAGTCTGTTATGATTAAGGTTCCATAGAGGGTGTTGTAAAGATGGTAAAGACCCGAGGGGAGCTAAGAGTCCAGGAGGGAGGTAAGCTGCAGATTATTAAATATAATATGGGCCACATCTTGCGTCCTCGGCCTTCGGTGGGCATCCGAATTATCTGGGGAATTTTGAAAACCAAACACGACAGAGCCCCCAGGCCAGAGATTCCTACTCAGGAGGCCTGGGGCAGGGTAGTGGAATTTTTATTAAAAAAAAATTCCCCTTCTATCCCCTGAGTGAATCTGATGTGCTCTATAGGGGGAGGTGGGGAGACCCTCTGTACAGCTCGTAAGTCCTTATTAAAGTACTAATAGTTTTGAAGACAAGCAAAGTTGCTTTCAGCAGAGAGGAAGAACACATGCTCAGTGAAGATTCCTTGAACAAAAAACACTCCTACAGAGCCTGGTTTCACTTGTTGAACTTGGAGCATGAGAAGCCATCTTATGAATAGTTTCTGGACAATAGTACAAAAGCCAGCTGGGTAAGACTTCTGACTGAGAATTTTTGTTTTTCTATTACCTGCATCCCTTCCTCTCCCTGTTTTGACCCGGACAGGTCAGAGAGCCACAGCGTCCTCAGGAGCCAGCGGCTTGGCCAACCCCCACCCAGGGATGCGAGCCCCTACTCTGAAGTTGGAGTCTCTGCCATTCCCAAGGCACTCAAGATCTGAGACACCAGATGGTGACTTCCTCTGACAGGAGAACCTTTCATTGCCTACGAGCCAGCAGAAAGGTTTCTGGGTTTTACAGTCAGAGGAGCAGACCTTTCCCCATTGAATAAATTCACACTGAGAGGCAAAAATAAAGAGTTCTGCGCACATCCCACGCACACTGCTGGTTACACATGGGACAGCTGACACTTGTCACATGTGGCAGAAACGCTAAAGAATAGAAGGATTGGTGGGGGGCATTTCTAGTGTCTGGAAGACACTGGTTACTGTGGGGAGAGGACTGGAAAAGGCGGAGGGAGGGAGGGAGGGAGGAATAGGGAGGGAGATGGAGGAGGGGGGGGGGGAGAGAGAGAGAGAGAGAGAGAGAGAGAGAGAGAGAGAGCGAGCGAGG
>NC_043712.1:80019681-80079575 GCF_006229205.1 Suricata suricatta
CAGGTAATAAAATGTTACCAACGATGGGTCACGGGAAGGTTCTCAAGGACGGGACTTTCTGAAACTTTTCTTTCCTCTCCTGAGAAAAGACTATAGGTAAGAAAAATGTGGGTGGTACAAAAAAAGAAAGGAAATGGGACACCTGGGTGGCTCAGTTGGCTAAGCAACCGACTTCGGTTCAGGCCATGATCTCATGGTTTGTGAGTTCGAGCCCTGTGTTGGGCTCTGTGCTGACGGCTCGGAGACTGGAGCCTGCTTCAGATTTTGTATCTCCCTCTCTCTCTCTGACCCTCCCCTGCTCACGCTCTCTCTGTCTCTCAAAAATAAATAAATGTTAAAAATTTTTTTAAAAAGAAAGGACAACAATGCATTTAAGTGAGAGAAAAAGTCTGCCGCACACAAGGAGGAGAATGAGGAAACCAGTAATAGATTATAAATATTTATTTAAAGTCAATAAGATAACCTGTAGCTCTAGATGAGTCAGATCTGGGGAAATTATCTCTTTCTTTTCTTCATCAAGAACAGCCATAGTTTCAGGGCGCTATGTCCATTTCACCGGCTCCATGACTGACAACAGAGAACCATCCCCCTTGCTTCTGGAAAAAGGCAGGCAAATGCCATTAATGCTGCTGCTTCTAGAACACCGAACCAATCTGGCCGCCAGACACAGAAGAGAAGAGAGAAGAAGTCCCACAGCATACGTGGCAATGAAACCCTGTCCCATTAAGTTGAATTTGCTTTTGGAATGTGTAAAATCTAAAGGCTCAATTAATCGTAATGATGTGTCAAAGAAGAGAAGGATCACCCCGGCCTTAAAGTAATTCTGCACAGAGCTACAGAACCCGGAACAAAAAATGTTGAGGAAGAGGTGGGCGATGGCCAGTTCCCCGCAAAGATGGACCCTCCAAAAAAGACCAATTTTTCCATTTTAAAACTATGAGGGGGAAATTGGGGGTGTGGTACTGGGTATGGATAAGTTGTGTATTTAATGAGGTAACAATCTTATCTTTGTTCAATGCATCTTCCATCACTTTTCCCAACACAGGACTAGTCAATTCCTATGGACACGGTTTCACCACAAAGAACCTAGTTTGCCCTGTATCTCTCTTCACTTTATCCCCAACACTGGGAGATGCAACTGAACCGCTTTCAAGGGCAGACAGACAGATGGAGCGACAGCACCGAGGAAAAGAGCAGACTGAAGAGCCCTCGGGCCTCTAAAGAGAGCGGGCAGCTACCACTCAGCTCCTGCAAAGCGCTGCCCACACAGAGGAGGACAGCATTTAATGCTGGCCCCTCCCATTATTCAAGAGGGGCTGGGGTGCCTGGTTGGCTCAGTCAGTTGAGAATCTGACTTAGGCTCAGGTCATGATCTCACAGTCTTGGAGTATGAGCTCTGCATTGGGTTCTCTGCTGTCAGTGCACAGTCGACTTCAGATCCCCTGTCCCTCTCTCTCTTTCCCTCCCCCACTTGTTCTCTCTCAAAAGTAAAAATTAAAAAAAAATTTTAAATAAGAGGGACTGAAAATCCAGATTTAAAACTGTGTATTCTCACAATCTACACATCTTCAATTTTTTTTAAATTAAAGAGTTAACAATTTTAGCATGGATCAAAAAAATTAAAAGCTAACACTAATACTGATATAAAAAACAGAAAGGTTGGTTTAAGCTCAGCCCTCAGGCCCCATGACTGTTGCTCCTCTTCTCCTTTCATAAGGTCTGTTGTCATTTTTATTTATACTCAACCCCTGTCTCTGGCCACATGCTCTCTAGGAGAGAACAACAGTCATGTCATGCAGGCGAAAAAATGCCCTGCAGTGCTTTGCAGGAGCCGGGTATGAGGCACTGACTATGAATGACGGTGGGCAGTTCCTCAGACGCCTGTCCCAGTGGATGATCTGGCTTTTTCCCTTGCTTCCTGCTGCTTTCCCCACCAGGTACCAGTTCAAACTGGCCACACGTCTTACTGACTTCTCTTGTTTATAATATTTTTTCCACTGATTCTTTACTTTCCAGGTGTACATTTCAAATAGCTACAAATAACAGTGAAGTTTGCAACCTCCACTCCATTGTTTTTTTTTTTTCTTATCTTCTGGCTGGCACCTTCTAGTCAGGTTTATAATTTCAACAAAAGTGAGCATTCTTATCATACATTTGGTTTACACAGGAATGCTTCTCATGTTTCACAAAATATGATGCTGGTTTGGCATGAAGCTATAGATTTAAAGTAAAGCAAAAAGTAATGAATTCTACTTATTCTAATTGTGCCGTTTTAACTTAAAAAAAAAAGAAAAGAAACAGCAGGGGAGGGTCAGCATAGCAGGGGAGGATCAGAAACAGAGAGAGCGAGCCTGAATCCCAAGCAGGATCCACACTGTCAGTGGGAAGCCCAACCCAGGGCTTGAATCCACAAACCGTGGATGCCCATGACCTGAGCAGAAATCAAGAGTTTGATGCTTAACCAACTGAGCCACGCAGGCACCTCTTTAATTTTTTTCTTTTTAATCAGGTATGTTTGTTTGTTGTTGTTAACATAGATTGACTTTATTTATTCTTCCAAAAGTTAAGTTTGGAATAATGTATATCAAAATAAATTCACCCTTTTATTTTTTTAAAAAATTTTTAGATGTTTATTTTTTGACAGAGAGAGACAGGGCATGAGTGGGGGGAGGGGCAGAGAGAGAGAGAGAGAGAGGGAGACACAGAATCCAAAGCAGGTTCCAGGCTCTGACTGGTCAGCACAGAGCCCGATGCAGGGCTCGAACCCAAGAACCACAAGATAGTGACCATAGCTGAAGTCAGACACTCAACTCAGGCAGCCCTAAAATTCACCCTTTTAAAGAATACAGTTCAGGAGTTTTGACAAATGTGTCCAGTCACATAACCACTGCCACAATCAATATATCACTGGATGTTGAATTTTAGCAAAACATTTTTGGTACTGATTAAAATGACCACATAGAATTTTCTTTTTTTGATCTAATATGAAGCCAAGCTCACACATTCCTGGGATGTACTCCACTTGATCGTGGTACTTATTTAGTAAACTGTGAAATTCTATTTGGTGTATTTTATTGCATCAATATCCATAAGCAAGACTGATCTGCAGTGTGTGTGAGTGTGCACATGCACATATGCACACACACTATCTGTGATAAAGACCATTTTAACATCATAAACTCTCAAGTTTGACTTTGGCTGTATGCATAGAAAACACTGAAATCGTAACGGGAAAATGCATCCAGGTGTACACAGCACAATAGTTCTGGTTTACACCAAATGTCCCAATTAAAGCCCCTTCCAATAATTTGTAACTTCACCCTATTTAATAATATCCTTGAATGTTGGAAGAATTTACTGAGGCCATCTGAGGCTTGCACTCTGAATTTAGAGAGCACCTTTGAATAAGTGTCTCATTTTCTACATGGTTACTGACTTAGGATCACTCTGCTGAGAGCCACTTTGATAAAGTAAATTTTCCTAGAAATACCACCCGGTCATCTATCCCCAAATAATTTCCCATTTTATCTCATAGTATTTTTTAAATAATTTCTCGTTTGTCTCTAATTTTGTTGACTTTTACCTTCCCTAGTAATCAAGAGTATTTGTTCATTGTACAAAATTGAAAAAATAAAGACACATAGAAGAAGCTGAAAATGACTCATAATCCCACCACCCGGAAATAATTATTAATGAGCCTGTCATGTAAAACGCTCCAGACTTTTATCTGTCTACATGCCTACCGTCCTTACCTACCCACATTTGTTAGCCTGCTTTTTTCTCGTTATAGGATGTAAACATCTTTTCCATATCAATACAGATAGACTTAGAATTTTAAAGGCTATGAAGCAGTGTTACATCTATGCTATACCATTGTTATACCGTGATTTCTTACTTACATTCCTGACAATACGGAATATATAGGTTAAAACGTTTTATAATCCTTGCGCACATGTGTAGCTCAGTCAGGTAAATATCCGACTCTTGATTTCAGCTCAGGTCATGATCGGAGCGTCCTGAGATCAAGCCCCACACTGCTCAGCATAGAGCCTGCTTGGGATTCTCTCTTCTTCCTGCTCCTCCCTGGCTCCAGGGCATGTGCTCTCTCTCAAACGAATAAAAACATTTAAAAACTTGTTTAAAAACTATGGTTAACGGTACTCTGTTGCACATTATTTAACATCTTTGCAATGCTCATCCAATTATTCATATAGAAGTGCTAGTCAAAGATAAATTTTAGGGATGCCTGGGTGGCTCAGTCTGTTAAGCAGCCAACTTCAGCTCAGGTCATGATCTCACGGTCTATGAGTTCGAGCCCTGTGTCCGGCTCTGTGCTGACAGCTCAGAGCCTGGAGCCTGCTTCCCATTCTGTGTGTCCCCCCCCCACCCCCGATCTCTCTCAAAAATAATTAACATTTAAAAAACTTTTTAATATATTTAAAAAAAGATAAATTAAAAAATTTTTTTCATATAAAAAAAGTCTCTGTTTCTTACATAAAAAATAAGCAAAGGGGCGCCGGGGTGGCCCAGTCGGGTGAACATCTTCCTTCGGCTCAGGTCATGATCTCATGGTCCGTGAGTTCAAGCCCCACATAGGGTTCTGTGCTGACAGCTCAGAGCCTGGAGCCTGCTTCGGATTCTGTGTCTCCCTCCCCCCCATACTACCCTATATCGCCTGTCCCCTGCTCTTGCTCCATCTGTCTCAAAAATAAACATTTTTTTAAAAAGCAAAGGAAAAAAATAAGCCAAGAACAAAGATTTCTTGCAATCTGCTATCCAGGGATACCTTCTGTTAATTCTGTCAGATACCCAAGGTGTAAGACTCATTTTCTTTACCCATCAATGAGATCATACTATTCACACTACTTTGTAACTAACTTACCATAGTAAGCCATCTTCTCCAGCACAGTATCATTTTACACTGCTCTAAGGTATTCAGTGGATTTAAAAACACCAGAATCTGATCATCTAGGGATGGAAGCAGGAGAAGTTTCCAATTTTTGTTTTTACAAACAAGAGTGAATATCTGTGTGTGCCTGTGTGTGTGTGTGTGTGTGTGTGTGTGCACTTACCTCCTAATTAATTAATTAATTTATGGCCTCATCGTTCAATTCTTTCCTGAGGATAAACTCCCAGAGGCAGAAGTGTTAGATGGGAAGCCCTGTACTTCAAGGCTTCTGATGAACACCTTGCCCTTGAGAAAGTGTCATCAGTCCTGCTCCCTGCAAGGCCCCCCTCATCCATTTCAACCTTGGTATTATCGATATTCCTGCTCTCCTCAAACTGAGGTTTAGATAACACAATGTCGTGCTTTGCTTTGCTTTTGGCCTTTAAAAAGTTATGAACAAACTGGATATTTTCTTTCATGTGTTTTTTGACCCTTTGCAATCAATTAAGAAATCGCTTTATATGGTCTAGTATCTATAAACAAAACACCCATATGAAATTATATTTCTTAACATCGTTATGTCCTAATATTTTACTGGAGAATTAAAGAAATCAGCAGAGGAAAAACATGCCTTGCAGTTTTGGAAACAGCTCTGGCACTGGGGCTGACATTTTGCTTTTAGTTTATTCCAGGTGATGAAGAACAACCATTTTCTCCATGCCGTATTAACATAAATACGGACCAGAACGTTATTATACTATGTTTTGCTAGCGCACAGATTTCAGCGTGGTACAAGCCCACGCCCAGCTTTTCCACGCACTAGAAGCATCTTAAGCAACGTTTCACTCTCGTGTATAGTCTCATCTCTCAGACCTCCGTGGGACAGACCACTACCGTAATACTGGAGCCAGGCTGGTTCATCTAAATGTCAGCATCTGTAACGTCTGAAACATTAAAAAGTATGAGTGCCGTCTTTCTCAGGGCTCTCGTTTTTATTTTTGCCAGAGCTTTCAGTTATACAGAAGCACCCATTAGGAACAATTGTGACTGATTTCCTTCGGTGCAAAAACACTCACTTTTTTTTTTAAACAGTTAAATGACTTACAAGTGAATTCAAGATGATGAGCGGTGAATGTAGCATTCTACCCAAGCATTTTTGTTCGAGTGTTTAAGAACAATATTCCAAGTACGTATTCCGTAAGGCAGCGAATCTGCATGGGCTTTCTCCACTTCTTAAGGAACACAGATTTTATTTTTAAATGCACACAAACATGTAAGATGCTTCCATGTTTTTAATAGCTATGATTAAAAACATCAACGTTAATTACAGCCTGACACCTAAGATCAATTTTTTTTGGATGCATTGGTATTTATGATTAAGAGATCACATAACAGGGGTGAGGGCAAGAAAAGATTTACTTTATCAAGTACAACTAGGATAATTCTGTCTTAACGTTACTTTTTGTTTTGATTAAGTATTGCTTAACAGCCTGACCTTGTAATGCTTGGTAGAATGTATAAAATAACACTAAAGCTTTAAATGATCTCATGAAAATCCAGTAAAATAAATGTTTTTACATTCCTAAAGCATTCAGTAAAAGATCCTAAAATGGTGAAGTCTTACAATAGTACTCTGATAAAAGAATACTTATTACAACAGAAATGCAACAACTTTAAGCTACAACTGTTACCCTACCAACTCATTCATTACACTACAGGTCCCTGGATAGAATGGGACTTCCACCATTTAGTGGAAGAAAGGACCAGAACAACGAATTAGGAAAATACAATGACATTAAGAAATGGCCTGGCCATTTTACATTAGTAATAGCTCTATAAATTCACCCTCCATGGGTGATAGGCTCAAATGAATACATACTCCCAGAAATAACCCACCATTTAGCTCCTGCATGCAATGAAAGATTGACCACTGTGGAGATTTCCATTGTTGAGATTAAGTAACCCCAGAGCCTCATCAGAGAGTAGCCAACCTTCAACAGAGTCAAGATAAACTGGAAAACCATGATCTCCTACAAGTAAGCCGAAAGCAAAGTAAAGAAAGAAAGAAGAAAAACGGGGACAAGCGTGTCAAAAAAGATGGCTATGTATCAAAGGGGAGAGAAGAGAAATATGGCGTCTTGAGCATCTCCAGAGAAGACGGAGTCCAAGTGCTCGGAGAGTCCTCATCTAACAGACATGTAGTTCATGAGCCAGACTGACCCACTGGGTCGGCATCATCTACTGAAACCAGCCCTCCGAATGTTGAACTGCATTTGCTCTGACCCTCATCCTCACAGACCATCCGACAAAAACACGGGAGATGGAGGAAGTGTGCCGATTCACGGGAGGAAGATACTCTACCCCAAGGCCACACATAACGCAGTGTGAGGAGTATTTTCTGTTTTGCACCTAAGTGGATACGTTGGCCCTTTTCATTAACCTGGTGACTGTGAGTGGTATGAATCAATTCACCAGGGTCTGATGAGCCTTACAAAATGACGACACAGAGTTTATAAACCTACAAAGCTGTGAACCACATTTAAAAAAAAAATCTTTCCTAATTTCCCCATGCCAGTACTAGGATGTTGACATTCTTTGGCTATGGAGACTTTGCCTACTTTTTAAACCTCAAGTGGTAGGACTATGATCATCTTCATCAATAGCTGGCATTGGTTAGGCGCTTTTTTTTTTTCTTTTAAGGTTTTATTTGTTTTTGAGAGAGAGCACTCACTAGCAGGCGAGGAGAAGAGAGGAAGACACAGAATCTCAAGAAGGCTCCAGGCTCCGAGCCGTCAACACAGAGCCTGATGCGGGGCCCGAACCCACGAACTGCAAGATCATGACCTGAAATCAGAGGCTTACCCACCTGAGCCACACAGGCACCCCAAGTGCTTTTCCTATGTAAGCCCCTTTCTAAGCATTTTACTTAGCATAGTTCATTTAAAACTCCCAAGAACCAAAAAAGTGGCTAATGTTTTGTTTCACTACATGAAGAATTAAGGCAGAGAAAGGTTAAATGCTTTGCCTCATCATGTCCCCCCACGAATCTCACACCTTAGTCATACTGAAATAGTTGTAGATCTTGCAAATGCCATATGCTTTTTGCACACTGCTCCCTTGGCCCAGAAAATGGTCTTGGCTTTTTCCTATCTGACCACCTCCTATTCATTCTTTAAGACTAAGCTGAGGCCAGACTTCCTCTGGGAAAACTTTCCAGATATCCTGACTTTCCCAGAAAAAGGCAGACACTCTCTCTTCTATGTTCTTACGTAGGTGTCCGTGCACACGTAATATGAGAACTAAGAGGCTCGGTGCAAATCTGTTTCCCACTAGTCTACGGGCTCGTTCATGGGCAACGCCAGCCTGCATAAAGCCTCACACTCTCACTGCACTCCTGTGAGGGGTGGCATCCTCGGAGACTGCACAGTGACCTCATCATGACTCCTAGTGTTGTACAGTATGACAGCTCCAAGGACAGTAAGTCCATTACTTTCCCAAACGTAAGGCAGAAGAGCATGTACTCACCAACACTGCGGAGCGAGTGAGTGGCTGAGACACAGAGCACGAGACACATCAAATGGAGCTTAACCACTAGGGCTCCCAACCACTTACTGTCCTCCAAACCGACACTGCACAAGGTCAATTCTAAACAGCACTGTCAACCTCAAGGTAAGGCAGCCCTTACCTGCCTGTGGTTACTCAGGACACTCAAAGATCTCTCCTTATCTTCTCCCTATCAGCTTCCCATACATTTTTTCTAAATGCTAACGGTGAATTCAGAAGATTTCCCCCTGAGCCTTTGATAATGGCAGAATTCATCTGGAAACGGATGTGGCATTTCTGCCAGAGGCACAAAGAATTATAGCGGGAGCCAGATATAAAAATCTACCCAGAAGAGTGGACTGAAATGCAAATGAATACAGTCCACTTTTTTTTTCTATTTTAATGAGCATGTTCACAAGACATTATGATTCTGTCCTCAGGAGAACACTCCCCAACTTTCAACAGCCTGCTCAGCAGAGAAAAAAAAATGTCATGCTGGCCTTTGGCCAACAGTTATGGTATCTTGGATGAGAGGTAAAGAAGAAAACTCAACTAAGGGGATACAGCCCTATTCTCTTTAGAAGGTCACAATCATTCCATAGATGGGAACATGGTCCTAAGTAAGAGAACCTTCTATGTCTAATTAGCTTGAACAAATAGCTGGAGACGGACGGAGGTTTCACAGCAGGGAAATTCTTCCTTAGCCACTCAACGTCACTACTTAGTGCTAATTCCTTCAGTTGACTCTTGCCTTCTATTAACTGACAGTTGCCTGTCTTGGAGAAAGAAAAGGGAGCAGAGAAACAAAAATGAGCAGTTGCAAAACTACTGGTAAAATCTGTGAAACCTCAGAGGCACTGTGGTAGGAAGAATATTGGTCCCCCAAAGATGACCTAATGCCCAGAACCTGTGACTCTGTGATTAGGCCAAGGGGGGTGGGTGGATGGGTGTGTGTGTGTGTGTGGGTGGGTGTGTGGGTGTGTGTGGGTGGGTGGGTGGCGGGGGGGGGGGGGGAAAGGGAAGGGGTATTAAAGATACAGGTGAAATTAAGGTTGCTAATCAGTTGGCCTTACAATAGGATTATCCTGGATTATCTGCTGGGCCCAGAGGAATCACAGGGGTCCTTCGAATGCAAGGGGGGGGCAGAAAACTGAGGTCTGAGTGGCAGCATGTGAGAAAGACCGTCCTGGCCATTGCTGGCTTGGAATACGGCACGTGGCCACCAGCCGAGGAATGCTACCGGCCTCTGGAATCCCAAGAAGGCAGGATGACGGATTCTCCCCCAGAGCCTCCGGGAAGAACACAGCGCTACTGACACTTCTATGTTGGTCTCCGGAGACCAAGGTTGGGCTTCCGACCTCTGAACTCTTAAGATAAATCTGTCATTTTAAGGCACTAAATCTGTGGGAATTTGTTACAGCAGCAACAGGAAACTAATACAGGCAATTTCACGAGATGAGAGAGATGTTCATTCTCTAATTTCTAAAGCATGTGGGCATGTGTCCCCTGAAGGAGAGCCAAGAGCGCCCATGGACCACCACGGCTGAGGCAGCCATTTCCTCTGCCCTCCCCTAAGCTAGGCACTGTGAAACAGAACATGTAAAGGCTATCTGTTTCACCGAAATGGTCTGAAATACATTCAAGTTGCCTTTTGAGGCTTTCTGCATCCAAGATTCATCGTATTTTGTGAGTGTCAAAGGGACCTCAGTGACGAACATACTCCCTGTAACTCATCTATAAATGAAGACCTCCAGGCCCGAGCTCAACTGCAGATCACACAGCTCATCACAGAGCCGACAGGGTCTGCTCTTCCTCAGGCCGGTGCTCGTCCAATTCCCTACGTAACTAGTAACCAGGATTCAATGCCACACATAAAACTAAAATGCCACTTGAAACTGTGTAATGGAGGTAGATTCTTAAATTTTATTTAATTAAAAAAACTTTTTTTTACCATTTATTTTTGAGAGAAAGAGCACAAGCAGCAAGGGGCAGAGAGAGAGAGGCAAACACAGAATCCGAAGCAGGTTCCAGGCTCTGAGCTGCCAGCACAGAGCCTGACCCGGGGCTCGAACCCACAAACCGTGAAATCTGAGCCGAAGTTGGATGTTTAAAAGACTGAGCCAGCCAGGCGCCCTAATTATATTTAATTTTAATTTAAACAGTTTTAAAAACTGCTGGTTTCTGTTACTGGGAAACTTTCATATATGCTGGGGACCACCAGGGAATGGGAGTCTCCTTTTCTATCGAAAGCTTATGGAATCTCAACAAAGACCCAGTATTTCTCATGAAAATCCAGGGTCTGATTATGTTCTCCGTAAATAAAATACATGCTGGATTTAGATTTGGTCTGAGGGAAAAAAATATAGAAAATGTATCATTATGTTTTCATGTGGCTGTTGAAATATTTTTGATGTATTAGATGAAACGTGGCTACTATGAAATTTAAAATGACATAAGTGCCCCTCACTGTATTTTGATTCAGACAGTGCTGTTCTAAAGGAATAAATTGTGACACTTGTGTATTTTAACCTGAAATTCTAGAAAATGGAAACAGGCAAAAATACAAGCTATTTGCTTGATGCAAAGAAGAAATTATACAGGAAGCACGTGGGAGAGGGCCATACATGTGCATGATCGGAATCTCCAAACTTTGTAAAAAGGTCCAAGATACTAGAAAATTCTTTTTCTATTCATTCATTTCATTCATTCATTCATGTTCATTCATTCAATTGTAGAGAAAGCACATGAGCAGGAAGAAGGGCGGAGGGAGAGAGAAAATCTCAAGCAGGCACCACACTGAGTGCAAAGCCCAATGTGGGACTTGATCCTACAACCCTGGGATCATAACCTGAGCTGAAATCAAGAGGTGGATGCTTAACTGAATTGCGCCACCGATGTGTCCCCTAATTTTATTTTTAATCATCTGGAACACAGGATGCTTTCTCCCCCAAAATGTTACAAAGTTACTCCGTTTAAAACTTCCCTTATTTGTTTGTTGGCTTGTAATTTACAGACGACCTTGTAAAACAACTATAAACTAAGAAGGAATACATAGACTGCAAAGCAACCACTATATACATTTTTAGAAATCTATTTCCTCCACAAATGTGTCACACTGCCAAAATAAAAATACCAGCAATTCACAAATTCTTCACATTAGATTTCTAACTCAAGCACTCCCACCACCCCCTTTTTGGCTTTGGGAATGGATCAGCTATAAGTTTTTAGAACTAATATTACACCACAGCAGGAGATATGCTGATCGGGCAAACAGGGCTCTTAAAAATATTTATGTAAAATATCACATGGCCAAAAGCCCTAAAAAAAAAAAATCCCTGGAATTTGGCCTTAGGAGTAAGGCAATTTATCTCTTCTTCTTCTTCACGCTCTTCTTCCTGTACAACAGGAGCGAGTCTAGGCGGTAATATCTCCATGTGTCAGGCAACTGATCGAAGATGTCAAAGCGAAATCTACATGTCGGCTCAGAGAGTGAGGCCAGCTTTCCAAGGCCACCGGGTTGCTTGGAGGAAAGAAGTGTTTTATTCGGGCGACCCTAAGCCTCACAGAGTCAGGAGGGATAATCTCAGCTTTGTTCTCCAGGCTCTGTGGGGATACCTGGGTGTGGGATTGTTCCAGGACGGTGGTGCACCGGGCTGCGGGCACCCCCTGGGACTCATCCTCACGCAGATGAAGGAAAAACTACTGTATGTGCCAGCAATGGTCATCTCTACTCATAGGATTATATACCTTGCATTTTTCAGCGTTCTCCACATGTTGGAAGCAGACACTTGAATTATTTATACAGGCCAATTTTCCTTTTTTTTTTTTTTGGTATAGGCAGGGGGAGTGTTAAAAAATTAAAAATCCAGGGGCGCCTGGGTAGTTCCAGCATCCAACTCTTGATTTTGGCTCAGGTCATGATCTCATGGTTTGTGAGTTCAAGCCCCGCCCGCATCAGGCTCTGTGCTGACAGTGGAGAGCCTGCTTGGGGTTCTCTCCTTCCTTCTCTGCCTCTTCCCTGCTCTCACACACACATACTCTCTCTCGAAACAAATAAATAAACTTAAAAAAATAAAGAGTCCATATTACAAAGGTACTTGAAACTATTTTGAATTAGCATGCTCCTCTGACATGAGCACATGATACACTAACACACAATACATAAACTGCTTGTGACATCAATAAACAGAAGTATACTCATCAACGTGCTTTCAAAAGCAGCACACTGCTGATCTAAAAAAGAGGACCAGTATGAAAAACAAAAATGGGTTCCTCAGGAAAGCAGTCTCCAAAGTAAGACATGATAAACTGAAATTTGTTTCTCTGATGTAGGAATTAACTGTTAAACTGTTGAACTATGTGGTACATCTAAGGTCTTAACCATACTGCACACAAAATTAAGGCTTTCTTGCATTACAGGAATTCTTAAACCCACTCGTCTAATTTGAGTGTGATATAGTCCAAATCATTTCTTACAGGTTTTTTTTCAAGTTCAGCAGGGCATAGGTTCCAAGTACAAATAACTTAGAATCTAAAAAAAAAAGCAATACTTTACATGATTGGTGTATCACCTTTTAGTTATATAACTCCAGGCAAATGTAATTACCATTTTCACACAGTTTATTCTACATCAACAAGGCCAAACACCAATAACATTACTATTTTTGTTGTTATTTGGAGAAGAAAGAGACGAATTGCCAAGGTCCTGTGGGAAGAGATCCACAAATCACATATCCTGGTGAAACACTAGTGAAATTCCCTTTAAAGACAAAAGGTAGGTAAGGATGCTTCCTATCACCTCTGTTACTTGCATACTTTTCTACAAATTTTAGCCAAAGCAATATAAAATTATAAGCAAAGAGAAATGGGAGATATAATAAACATTATTTGGAAACAATAATCAATCCACTTACCAAATCCAATAGAATCACTTGAAAAAAAAAATCAAAGCCCAAGCATAAAACTCAATAATTTCCTACGGCACCTGGGTGGCTCAGTCAGTTGAACGTCTGACTCTACATTTTGGCTCAGGTCATAATCTCACGGTTTGTGGGCTCAAGCCCCACACAGGCTCCTTGCTGACAGCATGTTGCCTGGTTAGGATTATTTTGCTCCCTCTCTGTCTGCTGCTCCTTTGCTCTCTTTCTCTGTCTCCCTCTCTCTCAAAATAAATAAAAAAACATTTTGAAAAAATCAGTGGTTTCCTTAAGTTTCAGAAATAACCCACTAGAAATAACAGTGGAGGTAAAACTCAAATTTATCAAGGAAAAAAAGTACCAAACAAACAGGAATACATTTAAAGAGAGGTAATCAGAACTAATATAAAGAAAACCATGTCACTTCAGGCTGGGACAAAGGTGAAGACTCAAATCCATGAAATGATGGGCCATCCTTCCCAAGGTACAAGTTCACTTGTCAAGATTGTAATTCTCCCCAAAGAAATTGAGAAATGAAATTCAGTTCCAAGTACTACCTCACTGGATGTTTTCTTTAGAACTTGATAAAATTACTCTACATTCCTTTAGAAGGATTATCAAGAATACTCAATAAATTTGGGGGGGGGGGCAAGAGGATGAATAACTATTGTCGTACCAGACCTGTCACCAAATGTACTCTGCAGCTAGAGTAACTGGAACGCGTTCTGTTCTTCGCAATAAAGTGTTCAAGAATAGTCTAGAATTCAGCACTTGACATTTCAAGTCAATGCCAAAAAGATGAATGATTAAATCAGGTCGCTCACCTGGCTCTTCCCTTTGGAAAGGATAAATTTGATCCCCATCTCTCACCTTACCCAAAAAGAAATTTCAGATTCAGGAACTTTCAGGTATGAAAAACAAAGCCACAGAAGTACTAGAAGAAAATTACAGTACTATTTATATAATAATGGGGTGGGAAAGACCTGCCTAAGCATGACAAAGGCCAAATTCATGTAGAAAAATGTTATTTGACCTGACAGCACAAAATGTAAATCTTCAAGAAAAGTAAAACTACTAAACACAAAACCAAAAGGCAGGTAAATTGGACATATGGCAGAAAGGGAGGTTATGACCTTAACCAATAAAGACTTCTTATGAATTACTTAAAAATTTGCTTTTAGAAATAGCAAGTGACATATGACAATTTATGAAGAAATCATACAGCAAAAAAAATTCAAACATATCTAAAATCAAATATATGCCCATTAAAGCCTTATACAGTGTTTTTGTTATTAGTGTGTTAAAGATTTTTAAAAAGTGATCACATCAGGGGTGCCTGGGTGGCTCAGTTGGTTAAGTGTCTGGCTTTGGCTCAGGTCATGATCTCACAGTTCGTGGGTTTGAGCCCCACATCAGGCTCTATGCTGACAGCTAGCTCAGCACCTGGAGCCTGCTTCAGATTCTGTGTCTCCCTCTCTCTGCCTCTCCCCCACTCATGCTGTCTCTGTTTCTCAAAAATAAGAATAAAAAAAAACCCATAAAGATTTAAAAAAAAAAAGTGATTACATCAAATGTTTTCAAACAAGCAGGAAATGGGCCAATCCCACTGCTGGTCTAAAACCTAGATCGATTTAATTTTTTTGGAGGAAATCTGGCCATGTACCTTTAAAAAAACTATCATTTTGTAACCTCAATGGATTCAGTAATTGCATTTCCAGGAATTTATCCCATGATAAGGACTGTAGATGTTTAAAGCTTATTTATAGTATTTATAACACTTAAAGATTAAATTACATTTCCAACACTAATAATCTGTACTCATTATACTATGTCCATTAAAAATGCAATTAGTAAAAGAGCTACAGAAGACTAGTGACAGAAAATATATACATGCCATCTTATATTTTATTATTAGATATTATTTAGATTATATATATGTGTGTATATATGTATATATTTATATATTTTTTTAAAGCAAACCCTATACCTGATGTGGGTCTCAAACTCGCGACCTCGAGATCTGTCCCTGGCTGAGCCAGCCTGACACCACCCATCTTAACTTTTCAAGAAGCAGATTCCAAAGCAGTATGTTTCTTCTGATTCTTCTTTTGTTGTTGTTGTTATTGTTTTTGTTACACTGAAGTTAAAATACAGCAGAATCCTTGTCCACACTCCAGATAGGACTCTTTGCCACTCCTTCCCTGGCCACACTAATTCCTTCTATATCCTTTCTCAACCACTATCATAAAGAGAGTATGAAGAACAGTTCGGATGTACAAACAGAACCGCTAACACCCCCTTATCTGGAAGTCAGTCCCAAACCCAACTCCCCAGCTAAGAACTGACAGAGCAGGTGGAATGCAAAGGAGCCTCAGAAGGACGTCTTGTCCAGTTCCGGGTCCCTACAGCAGGGAAGCATTACTCCTCCCACTTGATAGGTAAGCTAGCACCAACCTGCAGAAGAACTGGCTCAAACACACGTCGGTTAGGCAGTGGCAAAAAGAAGGGATGAAACCTGGTCTCATGTTCCTAGAAACATGATTTTCGACAGGATCGGGTTGCCAGAATCACTGAGAGAAAGAAAGGAGAAAAAAAGGAAACCAATCATACTCCAATGCTATGGCTGACAGATTACCTACGGATGTCTTCACAAACATTAAGTTACGAGACAGCATCCTGGGAACACAGGCCACCTTGTGCGCTGTTGGTGGGAGTGCAAAGTGGTGTGGCCTCTATGGAAAGCAGTATGAAGGTTTTTCAAGAAATTAACAAGGACTACAGTAAGGTTAAGCAATTCCTCTTCCAGGACTATATAGATGGAAAGAAAACAGGAGGTCAAAGAGACATCAGCACCGGTAAGTTCAAGAGCATTATTTACAATTGCTAAGATACGGAAATAACCGAAGTATCCATCAACGAATGGATGGACAAAGGAGATACATGCATGTACACAAAGACACACACACACACACACAAACACACACACACACACTGTGAAGTATTATTCAGCCATAAAAAGGGGGGGATTCTACCATCTAAGCCAACACGGGGGACCTTGGGGCATTTTGCTAAGTGAAGTAATTTAGGCAAAGACAAATACTGTATGATCTCACTTATATGTGGTATCTAAAAAAAAAAAGAAAAGAAAAGAGAAAAACCGAACTCATAGGAAAGAGGATCAGATTTGTGTTTACCAGAGGTAGGGTGGGGGGATGGGGGTCTGGAGGTAGGCAGTCAAAAGGCACACACTTCCCGTTTTAAGGCAAGGAAGTCCTGGGGAGGTAATGTACAACGTGACGACTACAGTTCCCACTGCCATATGGTACGTATGAAAGTTGCTAAGAGAGTTTTTACTAAGGCTTCTTATCACAAGGAAAAGACCAATTATCTTCCTTCTGTCTGTATCTAGAGGAGATGATGGATACTAACTAAACTTATCGCTGTAGTCATGTCACAATACATGGAAGTCAAACAATTATACTGTAAACCTTAAACTTACATGCTGCTGTATGTCAATTACATCTCAATAAAACTGGGGGGAAAACACAACATCTGGGCCTTGCCACTAATTATATGAGTGACCTGACCTCCCAGGTTCCCCAACAGAGAAAGGTGAACTTGAAGATCACGGACACCATACAGTTCAACACCATTGCCACTAAGATATTACACCTAAAGTTATGGCAACATGAAAACAACATACATTCAATTCAATCCTGGTTTATTGGGCAGCTACTATGGGCAAGACACCAGGATGAATCCTGTGTGGAAACTGCATTGGCTTCTATCTACGTAAACAATGTATCAGGGATCAATGTCATAAATAAGCAAACAGTCTGCAAGTGTTGGATCTCTCAAACATCAAGCCTTTAACACACTTGTAAAGTTAAAGAAAACCTATTCCATATGTGCCAGTATAAGACGGTCCGACTCTAAAATAACTTTTTTGAAGAGTGAACCAGGAGATGGGAGATTGGGGTGTTAGCCTTGGGATTGTCAGAAATTCTTTTTTTTTCAACTAATTACGGGGAAATTCACATAACATAAAGCCAACCCTTAAAAATTTTTTTACATTTATTTATTTTTGAGCAGGGGGTTAGGGGGAGACAGAGAAAGAGAAAGAAGGAGACAGACTCGGAAGCAGGTTCCACACTTTGAGCTGTCAGTAGAGAGCCCGACACAGGGCTGGAACTCATGGATTGTGAGATCATGACCTGAGCCAAAGTCAGAGGCCCAATCGACTGAGCCACCTAGGCGCCCCAAAACCATTTTATAGTGAATGACTCAGTGGCACTTGGCACATCACAGTGTGGTGCAACCACCATGTCCATGGCCTGTAGGGTTTTTCTGGAAGCACAGCAGGGCATCCTGGGTATGTTCCATTCCTGGTCCTGACCATTTCCCGGTCAAGCCTCTCACTCCCTCAGGAACATGCGTGGTCATTCAGTGTCACTGGGCAACTGGTTCTTCTCCATCATTTAATAAATGCCTATCTGAGCATCCACCAGCTAAGTGACTAGCCATACCACGACGTACAAAAGTCAATCGATGGAACTGTCCATGATAATGGGTTAATCACATTTTTTTAATAGCTGGTTTTATTACCTGAATTATGCACTGAGCGTCCATTCTCTCATTTCAATCTCCTTTCAGGTAATTTTGAACAGAGCGTTCCAAGCGTGCCCGGATCCCAAGCTCATGAAAGGCCAGGCTCTCTGTGTAGATTCCCTTTTGCAGGCAGGGTTTATTAGAGCAATGGATGCATTTTTTCAAACAGTTACCATTACCATGAATATTTACATACTACCGTAGACATTTTCTATGTATTAACTGGAAAATTACATTGCCAACGATTTCTGGGGAACTGTTATCCTCTGGACACATGTCTAAGTGCTTTCGATGCATTATTTCCTCTAATCCTTACCAAGGTCAAAAGGAGGGCGGGGCTTGGAGACATTCAGTGACTTGCCCAAAGTCATCCAGTAGACATGTAGAGAACGAGAATTAAAAAGATAATCTATTTGACGTAAATACCAGCACTCTGAGCTGCTAGGCAGCTCCCATGAAGAATTCCCACTGCAGCTGGGATAAACCAAAGCCCACGGCTTAACCTTCAAAGACACTCCCAGGCGGCACCATGAAGAAGGAACAGAGTTTCAGCACCCTGGGAAGACCTAGGTATCCAAGCTGTCCATCAGAAGCAGAGGGCCATTAGCAAACACTGGTTTCAATCCACAAAGACATTTTCATTCATCCCTATGAAAACAGTAAAAAATGTTCCCACCCTATTCAAGGTCGCATCTTGTCCCCAACTGCCTATCCAGAACTCCCGATCCTCTGTGCCCTAGACGGCTTGTTCCCCAAATTCTTACCACCCTCCAATATACCCTACCATTCCTCATCACGATGCGTATTATTACTACTATGCACTACAGTGCACACTCACTGACAACAGGGAGTCTTTGTTTTATTTGTGGGCCGTGTCGCCTGTGCTTAGAGACACAATGGCCTAAACCACAGTTGGAGCACATTCCTCTTCCTTACAAAAGTAGATGATGGTATCTATTCAAAACACTTTCTAGCATTTCACCAAAAACTGCTAAATGCTGCTAAATATTTCGCACATTTGAATAGAGACATTGACACATCTATAAGTGACTTCGACAGTTACGTCACGAAGGAGAAAGCAGTAATTACAGAATAATAGAGCGATCACTGACAGATGGAAAGGGGTTTTCTTGTGGTTACAGCTCATGGAGGGAATACTATGAAGAGTTCAGTGAGTGAGCACGGCTGACAGGCAATCCACACACCTAAGCCACGCCGTGATTCCTTGCCTCCTAGGCACAGGGTCAGGGAACAGGGCGGTGGGAAGGGGCGGGTAGTCAAAGAAGTGTATTTGATTTCAAGCACTGATCTTTGTAATAGTAGTTACTGTAAGGAAAAGGTTTTCAAAACCCATTGTTTCTAGGATGGAAACTACATAAAATAGTGTGATAAACTAGTGTGGCAGAGCATGGGTTAATAATGGTTTTTATTTATTAAACACTTTACTAGTACCAGGCACTATTTTGAGGCCTTTGTGTATATCTATGGCCTATGTGAGTATCTTCCCAATCACCCTGTGATGTAGGTACTGGTATTATTTTATAGACAATGAAACTGAGGCTCAGAGAAGTTGTCTAACCTACTTGGGAACACACAGCTCTTTAGTGATGGAGCTGAGATCAACTCCAGGTTAGTGGTTCTCAGCACTGAGTTATTTTGTCCCTCACGTAGTATCACGGCTGGAGACTTTTTGCTTTCACGACTGGAGAGAAGCTGCTGCAGGTACCTGGTTGGGTAGGAAGGCTTCCAAATACCCTACAATGCTCAGGACAGCCCTGTAATGTATCTGGCCCAGGATGTCAACATTGACAAAGCTGACAAACGCAGTCCTAGAGTGGAAACTTTTTTTGTGTAGTTTATGGTCAAGTTGGTTTCTGTATAACACCCAGGGCTCATCCCAACAAGTGCCCTCCTCCATGCCCGTCTTCTTCACACCACCTTCTCTTCTCCGAGTCTACGTATCATCTGCTCAGTCTGTGTCCCTACGTGTCACCCCCCCTGCCTCTCATGGTAGGAACACTGGGGTGGCAGGTAGGGCCCACAGGGAGAATCCAGGATAGTCTGCTCCTCTCAAAATCCTTAAATTAATCACTGCTGCAAAGGTTCTTTTATTTTCCAAATAAGGTAAAATCCATTCTGGAGACCAGGGGGCAGATATCTTTGAGAACGATTTTTGAGCCTATCACAAGTAGGTGGCAACACTTCCACTGACCCTGGAGGGAACCTCAGGTCATGTGCCCCCAGACAAATGGCTAACTAGTGGTGGAAGTGAGATTTAAAGCCAGCCATCTCCACCTCTGAAGCTCATGTTCTTTAAATCACACCACCTTCGGCTTCTGTACTCAAGAAAAGATCTTAAACCAGCAGGTCCCAAGCTCTGAGTGGGGATCAGCACAAGGAAACTTAAAAAATCGACAGGTGCTTCAAGCACTGCCAATAAAAATCATGAAAGCACAGATTTCCAGGATGCCAGAGTCTTAAGATGTCTGTGTCCATTACATTCTTGACATAATTTAGGGAACATCTCTTATCTCTGAGGAGCTATCTTCTTAACCAAAGAATTACTTATAATCCTCCGATATAATGGCCTAAGGCTTTCCTCCCAAATCCTGAGTAGTATGCAACCGATTATGGCTTTACCTGCGCATGCGCCTTTAGGATCTACACGTTATTATGGGCGGAAGTCCCTGCTTACTGAGAGGGAAAAGCAGTGCCAACCAAGAGAAGGATATGGAGGGTCTCCAGGTGGGGCAGCGCTGGATTTTCAGAACCCCAGAAACCTCGGAACGTTAAGAATACTGGGCATGCAGCCGTAGAAATGAAGAGAGTGCTAATACCTACTACGATGTGGTTGAGTCTTGAAAACACACACTAAGCCAAGGAAGTCAAACCCAAAAGGACACATATTGCACAATTCCATTTCTATGAAATATCCAGAACAGGGGCACCTGGGTGGCTCAGTCAGATAAGTGTCCGATTTCGGCTCAGGTCATGATCTCACAGTTTGTGAGTTCGAGCCCCGTGTTGTCTGTGCTGACAGCTCGGGGCCTGGAACCTGCTTAAGATTCTGTGTCTCCCTCTCTCTCTTCCCCTCCCCTACTCCTGCTCTGCTTCTGTCAGTCTCAATAATAAGTAAACATAAAAAAAAAATATCCAGAACAGTTAAATCCCCAGAAACAAATGGCAGATTAGTGGCCCAGGGCTACAGGGAGCAGGAACGAGGGAAGTCTGCCTCCGACAGGTGGTTTTACTTCAGAGCAATGACAATGTTCCAGAATTGGTGGCGGTTGCCTCTGTTTTTGACTTTAAAACGGTGAATTTTAGGTGGCATGAATTCCACCTTAATGAAAATAAAAATAAATAAGAGGAGGTCTCTAGACAACCCACTTTTTTTTCACAAGGCAGTATTAAATCATATTCCGGTTCGGATCCACTGGTACTAGTACCTGGTCGAGAACTCAGGATTTATTTTATACGATCCTGGACAAGATCCATCTACTATTACTCCTACCTTTTGGACCTTGACAAGGAGGAGGCTTAAAGAGCTCAAAGTCCTACAAACTCAAAATCACTTTTTAATTTTTTCTAATAAGCTAAGACATGCTTGCTGTTAAAAAAAAAGTTATATCATGCCAATGTTGATACTTGAGTAACACCGTGGATAAAAACTTTACCTCCCACTCCCCTAAAATAAGGTGCCTGCTTGCGTTTTCCTATAAAAGGGCCTCATGAGATCATCAAATGCAAGGTGCTCAGTGAACTCTGGGGCACATTTCCAATAGCGGACATTATTACTATGAGGGTGAGTACTGATTACCATTCAAAAGCCAGCATAAAGTAAAACGCGGCCCTGTTAGTGTGCATTAGAAGCAGTAATCACTAGCCAATGAAATTGGTGGTCTATTACTGTATAATCAACGGACAGATTATACAGACACAACCAACCGTCAACAGCTGCAGTTTCGATGAGATAATAACCAGATAGGACACACCAGAGAATGTGCACCCAGGAGATAAGATTCCCTCCTCCCGAAGCAAGTATATGCGAATGGCGTCACCCCAGGGAGTCTGGACTGACTCGGGTGGAGTAAACCTTCTCAAAAGAAGATGGTGAACTTATTAGACTTGTGCCTGGGGTTTAGCACAGTCTGTGGAGCAACCAGGGAAAGAGGCTGGGAGGCGATCGCTCAGCCTACTTCAAGCCAGACACACTGCTTCAAAATCCAGCTTCTCCATCTCCTGACATCCCTGCATCAGGCATGAACTTTCAGCGGTGGAGCCCAAGGACAGGGAGGGGATGTGCCACCTGCGAAGGTACCGCTTTCTTAGGGCACAATCTGCAAGAAAAATCCTCTTCCTCTGCTCGGTGGCAAGATGGGTTCTGGACCAAGAACTAGTCTTTTCATTGCAAATGAAGGCTGAGCTTTTGTGGCCTTTAAGCAATTCAAAAGTAGTGCCTGAGGCCACTGTCCTGCACTGAGGCCAGGGGACAGCTGTGACAAGAGACTGCAGGTTGGGGGGGACAGAAGAGAACAAGCCCAGGACAGAGCTGGGAGTGCTGAGCTCTGGGCCATCATCCTTGCCATTAATCCCTTCGGTGAACTCACACTCAAGTTCTTCCCGCCGTATGCTTATCTGTACAATGGGGTGATGGCCCTGCCTCGCTTGCCTCAAACCAAGTTCTTGTTGGAAGACCACGAGGGGCGGGGGCAGGGGTGGGGTGGGGGAGGGAAGAGGTCATTAATGACCAGAAAAGTACACACCAGAAGTTCAGGCTCCTAGCAGCACTTCCTGAACTCTGAGTACCCATGCAACCCTGAGCCCAGATGCTAAGAGTGAACATGAAAGAAAGGATACATTTGGGAAATCATAGCTTAAGCCAAATTGCCTTTTTAAATTCATGCCTTTGTTCATTTATTCAACAGATATTTAATGGGCACCAAGTAGGTAGGTATTGCTGAATACAACAGACATTGACTTCTTCATGGGCTTACAATTTGATGGCAGAGTTTATAGAATTTATACTTGGAAAAACTACCATCTGTGATACCGGCTGTGAAGAAGATGAAGATGACAGGATGTAGTGGCAGATAATTAGGTGGGGGGCAGGGACATGGAAGTCTTTTCCAGGGCAGCAACATTTAAGATTCCTGAAGGTTCGGGGTGCCTGGGTGGCTCAGTTGGTTAGGCGACCGACTCTTGACTTCAGCTCAGGTCATGATTTCACCATCATGAGATGGAGCCCTGTGTCAGGCTCTGCACTGACAGCATGGAAGCTGCTTGGGATTCTCTCTCTCTCCCTCTCTCTGCCCCTCCCCTGCTTGGGCGCGTACGCTCGTTCTCTCTCTCTCTCTCTCTCTCTCTCTCTCTCTCTCTCTCTCTCTCATTCTCTCTCTCTCTCTCTAAATAAATAAATAAATTTTAAAAAAGAAGAGAACCCTGAAAGGAAAGAAGGAGCAAGAACTGGCAGTGAGCTTCCAGAAGGGAGATCGATCCAGCATGAGCACAGGCTCCAGAGCAGGAAGGTCAGGGGAGGAAGAGTCTATAGAAAAGTGGGCGGGAGGTCTGGAAGCCTCTTCTACCCTGTGAATCTTGTGAGCCTCCAAGAGTGAGAGACAGGATGAGCAGTACCTCCAGACACGTATCTCAGGAGGCGAACTGGGACATGTCAACTGAGCCAGCAGGAGAAGACTGGATACCCCATTCCAAGGTGATGCACCAGGCCCGGATGCAATTCTTCAGAGAACACAGCCCCGCACCAAGTTCACTGATCGTGAACTCACGCATCATGAGGGCTGCTGGTGACTAAAAGGAGGGAATGACAGAAGCAAGTTGGCGGCAGTCTGGTCCTACAGGAAAGGCCGAGGAAGAGCCGGCTTCCCCACTCCCGCCCAGCGAAGGGCTTCAGAGGGACTCGCTGGAACACACGAGACTCCCACGATAAGGGAGACGCCAAGACCTTGCTGGTGACTTTGGCATCAAAAATCGAGAGCTGGAGATGGGATGGCTGGCAGATGATGGACAAGCCCAAGCACACAACACCTACACTGGGAATAGTGTGCAATCCCCTGGTCTGTGGGGACCAAGGACGTGTATCTGCCATGGCCCAGGTATGGATCATGGCAAGAACATACGTATGGGCTCTAGCGGGCTCTGCCAAGCAAGGGCCTACTGGACAGCAACAGAACCCAAAAGATAGGAGAACAAGTGGACCAGTGAGCTTTCCGGAGACTGAGGAAGGAGCAGCAACAAGACTGCAGAGGGTACAGCAGCCAGACCAAGGTGACTGGAGGGAGAAGGTCCCCAGAGACAGGATGACAGGCTATCTCTGAGGAACCCACCAAAGGCCCCCCTAAGAGCAAGACCCAATTCTAAAAATGCACAACACAAAAACAGCTCTACTGTGACACTGCCTCCCAATTCAAACTTTCCTAAGCCTCATCCAGTCCTTCCCGCCCCCTCCCTACCCAGAAGCTACTGAGTAAACGAGAGAGAAAGTGTCCAACCACAGATCCTTCTCCCTGCAAGAGGCTGGAGCTGGAGGAGGGGGGAACAGGTATAAATGTGAATGAAGTTTGGAGCTTTGACTATTACGTGATATTAGATATTTTACGTATCTGGCAAATTAAAATGGGACTCTGTGTAAGGTAAGAGATATCAGAAGGTTTTCACATGAACACAGGGGAAAAAGCTTTCTACTGAAAAATTTTTTTAAGTTTGCTTATTTTTTTGAGGGTGGGCTGGGGAGGGAGGGAGCAGAGAAAGAGGGAGAGAGAGATAGACAATTCCAGGCAGGCTCTGCACTGTCAGCGCAAAGCCCTTTGCAGGGCTCGAACACATGAACCACGAGATCATGAGCTGAGCTGAGCCAAAGCCAGACACTCAACCGATGGGGCCACCCAGATGCCCCTCTGCTAAGTAACTTTTAATGGGAGAGTGGGTGATGACATAAAGCCACTTCGTGACAGCATCCCATGACGTCTGTTTGTTCGAAGATTACCCACAGAGCTTCCTCACGGTAGCCCATTTCACGGAGAACAGACTTGGTAAAAACGAGGTCCATCATGCCCCAGCTTCAGCTCTGGGGCCCCCGCGGTTCCTGGGCTCACCTTGTAACACCTGCATCCATCAGAGAGCCCTACAGAGCCTTTGGCAGCTGTAGACATGGAGGCCACTGACTTCCGGCCCACAGCAGAGCTATGATCTCCTCCTCTTCCAGAGACACAGAGGTGGTTCAGGAAGGGATCCCAGCCACCAGGATCTGCCACCACGCTCAGCTCTGACCCTCATGAAACCAGTTCCAAAGGAGTTCCCAATTTCTAGCCTGCTTGAGTACTGTCATCAGATGCCACCCTAACGGGATTCCTTCTGTGGGGATCCAGCTGCGTAGCCCAGAGCCTCGACTCACAGCCAGCAGTGAACCCAAGGGAACCCAGCACAGGACGGGGGCCTCGCTCCCTGCATTCATCCTCCCCCTGCCGTAGGTCACGAAAGGTGCCCCTTAAGAGAGCAGAGCAAACGAGAGCCAGAACTCATCTTCCATAACCCGGCCCCATGGGCAGGTGAACACGCGAAGTCAACAATTACAGCATTAGTGTATTCCGGGGGGTTTTGCCCATCAACACGGGCTCACTCTTCGCATTATTGCAAATATTCACCAAATCTCTACCAGGTAAAGTCAACTTGTCCTCCCTCAGAAGACCTACTCTCACGATAGCGTACTTAAGACCAATACTTTTAAAAGATGTTGCTGGGACTGCTGTGCACTAGGTTTTCAGTTCCTTGAAGGCAGGCACTGGGTCTCCTCTACTTTTGTGTCCCCTTGGGCCCAGCATGGAATCTGGTACGTAAGTGGGTTCAAAAATCCGATGGCCAAGTGAGCCAATGGACAACCAAGTGAATATCCTGGCTCACGTTTCAAGCTAGATTCATGTGAATCATGTACATATATTTTCAAAAAGAGAGAGAGAGAGAGAGAGACAGAGAGAGACCGAGACCTGCTATTCATCATTGTTGACGACCCCATTCTAGTCCCTACAGATGACTTTTAGTATGTTTACTGGAACCTTATAATTGGATACCTCAGTGTTAGGTTGTATAAAAGGTTTCCCTCTGGCCACTCTTTCTATAGACTCTGAGACCATGTCAACCATCCGTTCAAGCCCCAATGAGCAAGAGTGAGTAAGCTCCCTTGCGGTCCATGACCCCATCTACGAGAATCAACAACTCAGGCCTCTCAAAGTGAGTAGCACTCCTTTAATACACATACGTTTAAATTTATTTGGGGTGCCTGAGTGGCTCAGTTGTTTAAGTGTCCAACTTCGGCTCAAGTTATGATCTTGCAGTTTCTGAGTTCAAGCCCTGCGTCGGGGCCTGGGGCCTGCTTTGGATTCTGTGTCTCCCTCTCTCTCTGACCCACCCCCATTTGTGCTCTCTTTCTCTCTGTCTCAAACTAAAAAAATAAACATTAAAAAATTTTGTTTTAAGAATTTTCACCTCTCTTGTGGAAGGACCTTTGGGGGCAAAGCAGAGGGAGGAAAGACTGGCTAGCACAGGGTTGGGAGGTGTCCGGCACCAAAGAAGAAAGGTCACAAGACTGGAGTTGGACAGACCTGCAGTCACGTCTTGGCTCCGCTTGGCCTCAGCTTCCTTGTCTGTAAAATGGAGGGAGTAATGCCCACCTCAAACAATCTCTGTGAGGAGAACCAGGGAAGGTCTGAGGCTCTGCGGACGGTACCTGCCACCTAAGGGTGGCAGTTTTATCCAACAGTAGTTTTGTTACTGTTATGTACACATACAAGGAATTCCATACACCTACCTGCAACTTCAAGGGTGCTTTTACATAGAGGGGCTTCCCAACTCAAGGGAGTGGAGATCCACAGCTCAGCTGCCTGGAACTTGGACGCCTCCTCCCACAGAAACAATGCATTACATCACAGAATTTTAGAACCGGAAGGGGCCTCTAAGAGCATCCTGAAAACTCCCACTAAATGGAGTCTGCCCTAGCACAGACAGCCCGGCGAGTGCCAGCCCGCCGAAACCCCTGTAACCCGCGATGCAGTTGAAACGCTATGTGAGAGCAAGCAAGAAAGAGAAAATGCCTTTAAAATATTCAGTAACCGCTCATCTTCCCAGGCTCTGCTAACCTCAACCAGATTATCCTCCTAGTCTCAAGCTCAGGGATGCAGGGATGTAAGCTCAGGGGAGACCTACAGTTCTCACTTCTTGTCCCCTGCCCTGCCCCCTCTCCACACCCAGCGACTGCCACAGAAAACTCCCAGTCACTATACGATAAGGACCTTATCTGCAGCGTGAACAAAATGCAACAGGCGCCTGGAGAAGGAGGAGATATGTGGGGGAGGGCAGGAGGGGTATCCAACCAAGGCAGGGAGAAGTGGGGCGGAGCAGGGCCCAGGCGGGAAGCCTTGGTTCCCAAGGTCCCCTCCACGATCCCTCTGCCCGACACGGCCCTGTTTCACCTAGTTGTGCACAAACAAAACTATCTTTGCAAGTCATCTGAGACACCGCTGGGGCACAGGCATTTGTCATTATTTAGGAATCCTCTGTCACCCTCACTCTGGTCCCTGGCCGTGCCCATCTGACCCCTGCCAAGGGCACAGAGCACTCGGGTCTTCCTACCACTCATTCTTTGGGATATTGGCAAAGGCTGGCTGTTTGTACTCATGGGATGTTTGCAAGGCAAGTGTGTTCAGCTTGGAGAGTGCCTACCAAGTGTTTTTGGTAACGTTTATTTATTTTTGAGAGAGAGACAGACAGACAGAAAGAACATAAACAGGGGAGGGGCAGAGAGAGAGGGAGACACAGAATCCAAAGCAGGCTCCAGGCTCTGAGCTGTCAGCACAGAGTCCGACGTGGGGCTCGAACTCAGGAACCTCGGGATCATGACCTGAGCTGAAGTTGGCCTCTCGACTGACTGAGCCCCCCAGGGGCCCCTGGAGAGTGCCTCTAACAGATCTCCAATAGGGAACATTTTGAGAGAGACTGCAGACATGACCAAGTTTTCATGTAGTTTTACATACAAGGTCACAGCACTGCTCAGACCACAGGAGTAAACACGGTACGCTGTTAAATAAAACAAAAATCACGTTATGAGAATGTGCATATGGTACGATCCCACGTGTGATGCATACGTACACGCTATGGTTTCCCCGTTCTTTCGTATATCTGTTTCGAAAAAGGACTGGAAGGAAATACTTTAAAATATAAATGATTATTTTGTCTGTGTGATAGAAATACAAGTTACAGATTTTCTTTGTAATTTTCTGTATTTCCTAGTCTGGTAAATTGGGCAAGTCACTATGTGATGAGGGGTGAAATGACCTTTAGATATGCTGATCAGATACGGAAAAGCAAAAAGTCTTTAGAAAGGACCTAATTCAGGATTTCTCCCAATCTCTCCCAGTTATGTAGGTAAAAGACCCCAGGCCCGTCAGGTGACTTAGGAACCTCGAGCCTTACACCTGGCAGACAACTTAGCCAAACCACGGCCTGGACTCAGATCCCGTGACATTTTATGGCCTGGGCCACTCCCATGATATCGCAGTGTCCTAGAGTCAGGGACGAACGAACTTCATAAGGAAACACTCCAGAAGGAAAGAGCAAAACTTACCGTGCACACCTACACTTCTTGCTAAGTAAATATTTGCCTAGCATTATATCATAGTTTTATGACACGCAAACAACTCAGTGGCTACAGGAGCCCTGGTGACTTTGTCCGAGCTAGTAAACCTCAGTCTGGTTACAAAGGTTTTACACCTTCACTGCACAGAAGCCCGCCTCCAGAGACTTTCAGGGTCAAACTGTATCAGAACGCACCCCTACCCTTTTAAGCCAGGCATCTCTGAAACGGTAGAGAAGAAACGGGCTAGTCTGTCTTCTGCTACTGCTAACGTCACACGTTAGCCACTTCCCCTCCATGGCATCAGGCTCTATTAAAACAACTTAACATTTGCCCAGCCCCCAAAAGGTACACAGAGTCGACGGACTGAAAAGCTTCTTTAGAAGCACCCACACCTTAAAAGCCTTAAGTACTTCCTCTTTGTAAATATGGAGCTTGTCAGCAACAAAGTACCGTCTCCATCTGACAAAAGGATCAGTTCGAAAATCCTTCACATAAAGAAGAAAATTCAGACACGTGATGCAAGCACGGGCACAGAGCAGCGTTGGGCCACACAGGAGTGGCTTCCTATTTCACTCTGCTTATCTCCCTGGCTGGGCTGGGAGAGCTTTCTAGGCAAAGGGGGTGGGGACGTGGCCTCCAAGGACATAGGAGCAGAGAAGGACCAGCCACAGGTGGCAAGTTAAAGGATCATTTTTCAGGCAAGCAGATAGACCCCCTCCCAGGCCCCCCATCACAGCCACAGCAAAGTAGCTCATTTCCCGCCTACGGGCCAACCAGGAACATAAGGCACGAACCCCAGATCAACTTACAGCAGGCAGGCAGAGTGCGTGCAGGAGTCTGGACAGTACGCCCGGCGCCTTGCCGCCTGGGCGAAGCAGTAATTAACTGAGACTTAGAACCTGAAGTTAGCTGCCAAGCCCGGAGCATGCATAGACAGGGCAGCGCTGGGAGAGCCCGAGTCGAGCTGCGGAAATGCAAAAATGCTGACCCTGAGAAAAATTCAAGGTAGACGAAGCCCCAAAAGAATCTAGGGAAGAGCAGGCTGAAAAGTACTGCCACCTGAGACACCGCAGCTGTGCAGTAGTCCTGCCACCAGAACGAGGTCAGCTTTGAGGGAACCCCTGCAAGGAGACATGTCCGTGTTTCAGTGGAAGCACAGAATTCTGGAATATGTTCAAGTTTTTAGGGAAGAATGTATGGTGCCCACGTGGCCTCACTGCTTTGCTGTCAGTCAAAACAAAGGTGATCAAAATGAAACAAAACCATATGGCTGTAGCCCTCAATCACAGCTCAACTGTAAGAATTTAGGTAAATAGATAAAAGCAGCAAAAGCCTAGACTGTAGGAAGGTGTCTAATATATGATGCTCCACAAACACAGAAACGCCAATGCTTGGTCCTATACGATGACTAATGATCGGGAAGAATTTGACTAGACACACATGGAAAACGCTCAACCCCGTTAGGACCGAAAACATGCAGATATACATTGGGAAAATAAAATATGAAGCTTAAAAATTCAAAATTAAATGTTCACTACAGATAGGACTACATCAAAATGGTGCTGGCCAGGGAGGAAGGTGGAGGAGGAGTCAGTGCTTGAGAGGAGATGTTGACCTGCATCATCTGAAGGTGGACTGATGGTGGAGGCAGATGCTGAGGGCAAGTCCCCCTTGGGTCAAGGGTAAAGCCATGCAGAACCATTTGGGCTAGTCAAAGAGAGGTTCCATCTCATTCTAAAATCCCAAGGGCTGGGTCTGAGTGGTAAACAAGAACAGACACTGGCCTTAGATAGTTGATGGAAAGGGGTTCAAATGTAGTGCTTAATTAACTTTGGATTAAAGGGTTGGAAATAAGGGGTCTCATAGGAGCTGAAGGAGGGAGATCTCAAAGAACTCACAGATTGAAAGAAAATAGAGCCCATTTCACAGGCGGATTATAACGGTGTTTAATCCAGAAAAATCTGGAATGTTCCATTTGGTCTAGAAATTTGGCCAATTCACTGAGGAGCAGGGGGACCAACTTAGAAGTGCAGGAGAGCAGGAATGGGGCAGAGTGATTAAGGTCACCCCACCCCTGCCCTCCCCACCTTTCAGATAAGAGCACTCACACCCAGAAAGGCGAGGTCAACGGCATGCCCAGGATGACAACTCCCATGGCAGTGCCAGGGTTAGTGTCTGGATCTTTTCCGAATGTTCCAGCACTTTTCACATTATTCTCTGCTCTCACATCAACTGCAGGGAGCACCCAGAATTCTCCCATCCAACAAGAATTAAACTTGTTTTCACTTGAGACATATTATTGCTTTTATTCTTAGCTGGGGAAAATCCAGGAAAGCCATCAAAAGAGGACAATCAACTGCAGCTTCATTTCTCAAAGCAACATCCATGTATAAGAAATCCTCATGATTTCTCTTCAATGTGTGGTTTGGGCCCATTTTCATAGTTGAAGAATATATACTTCAAAGCGTGAATATTTCTTCTACAGGTTTAGGTGGCCCACTGAACTTCATGTTATCAGCACATAAAACACAGGACTTTTAAAGATTTCTATCCAAGTCCCAAGGACCTTTCTTACATGGGGACTAAGGAAAAAATCTGAAGGCTTGCCTCTGGGGACTTCTTTCCAAGCTGTCGCTCCATCATTAACTGAGCTATGCAGATGCACAGACTCAGCTGTGAATTGCCTGGATGGGTCTGCCATCCTCTAGCCGCTCTGTTATGTGCATAAGGAAATGTGTGAAAGGTTTTTGCCCAATGCTTCCACATCTATGGCTCTCTCTTCCTCTGCTGATCTAGAACACTTCTCTAAAAAGGCAACATGGAGGCACCTGGATGGCTCAGTCAGTTGAGTGTCCGACTTTGGCTCAGGTCATGATCTCATGGTTTGGGAGTTCAAGCCCGGCATCGGGCTCTGTGCCGACAGCTTGGAGCCTGGAGCCTGCTTCAGATTCTTTGTTTCCCTCTCTCTCTCTGTCCCTACCCTGCTCATGCTTTCTCTCAAAAATAAACATACATGAAAAATTTTTTTAAAAGGCAAGGTGATAAACTGGTATCTACACATTAGTAAATTCTCACTGGTTTCTAGGAATCAATACAATCTCTTCTATAGGCTTATAAATCATGCACGTGCGTGGTAATCCAGAATTTTGGCAAGGGACCATTTCATACACTGACATGTTAGGAATTCAACTCTTTCAAAAGCTGCACAGAAGAACAGTTGTCTGGTTGTGGTCTTCTGCAATCTCTCCCCACTCCAAGACTTATTCAAGAATCGCCGACAGCGTCTGTAGGGTGGTAACTACTAACTCCTCTGACAGCTTCAGATACAATCTAGGAGGTCCGAGAGATCTCAACTCCTTCAGATTACCTATGTTCTTTCATTGTCTTCTATCCCTCTTAATTCTTCCCTTTTCATTGTGAAGATCATTTTTCTCTTTGCTGGAGAGCTAAAAGCAAAATAGGTCTGTATATGTCATGTATTAACATCAACTCAGCCTCTCATTTATGCAACAGTCTGTCTCCATTCTTCTAGCTCCAGATATAATGAAAAAGCAAAACAAACTACAACACTATTTTCAAACTATGAAGGACACTCTCAAATACACCCCTGCACATATGCCAAAAAGATTCAACCTGGCCAGTAAAGAAATGAACACAACAATGAAATGTCACCTTTGTAGCAATCCATGGAAACCCACCTTTCCACAGCATGCTGGTGAGTTTGTAGGGAAATGGACATACCCACTGGACTTGTGATCATGTACCTCTGCATCTGGAGGACAAATACACAAGATGTTTATGCCCTTTGAAAACCAGGAAACAGATGAACGTTTATCTGAAGGAACTCATTCTGAATAAATCTGAACTAAAAGAAGGTGCAATTACAAATACACCCTTTAGGAATTATTCATACTGGCCCTGAACTAGAGACAGTCTAAATATCCAACAATGGGAATGGTTACATGAACAACAAACTACCAATCATGGTTGGCCAAATAATGTCCCCTTCCAAAGATGTCCAAGTCTGACACTCAGAACCCGTGAATATGCAGCCTTACACGGTAAACGGAACTTGGCAGATGTGATTAAGTTAAGGGTTCTGAGGTGGGGAGATCATCCCAGATTCTCCAAGGAGGCCCAACAGGGTCACAAAGAGCCATGTAAGAGGCGGGCCCCACCTGGGCGAGAGCTAGAAAAGGACCCATGACAACAGAGGCCGAGGTGAGGGACTGAGAGACAAGACTTGAGGTTGCTATCCTACTGACTTTCAAGACAGAGGAAGGGGTCACATGTCAAAGTACATGGAGGCCTCCAGAAGTCGGAAAAGGTCCTAGAGCCTTCAGAAGGGACACTGTCTTGCCAAAAGCTCAATTTTAGGAATTCTGATCATCAAAACTGTAGGATACTACATCTGTGTCCACTACATTTATGGTAAAGTTTTACAGCAGTAACACTAATACACTACCAGGAAGCCACTGAGGATGAGAAAATAGAGGACTGACTGGATGGCAACAGAAGAAAAATACTAATGTGAACAGAGCGGAAAATAGCATGACGACGATGATTACTCTGTAGAACCCACATACAACTAGATTGAGATTCTGGGGCATCCGGGTGGCTCAGTAGGTTAAGCATCCGACTTACAATTTCGGCTCAGGTCATGATCCCATGGTCAAGAGATCAAGCCCCACATCAGGCTCCCCTCTAGCCGCAGAGCCTGCTTGAGGTTCTCTCTCTCCCTCTCTTCCCCTCCCCTGATTGCATATGCTCTCTCAAATAAGCAAGCAAATAAATACACAAATAAACAATTAAAAGAAACCCAAACAGATCAAGATTTATGAAAACAGGGCACCTGGGTGGCTCAGTCAGTTTAGCATCTGACTCCTGATTTCAGCTCAGGTCATGATCTCATGGTTCTTGAGTTCGACCCCTGTGTTGGGCTCTATACTAACAGTATAGAGACTGTTTGGGATTGTCCCTCTCCTTCTCTCTCTGCTTCTCTCCTGCTCTCTCTCTCTATTGCTCTCGCTCTTGCTCTTTCTTTCACTCTCGCTCTCTCTCTTCTGTCAAAGTAATGAAAAAAAGATTGATAGAGACAGATGAAAATGTATCAATAGATTAAAAGACCTCGTAACTGGTCCCTCCGCTTCTGCCCACAAGTTCCTAGGACACAGAGCAGTTCTTCTCAAACATGGAATTACCTTACTTCTCTGCTCAAAACCCTCCAACAGCTTCTGTCTTCTCGAAGAAAAAGTCCAAGTCCCCAGAAGAACTCACAGAGCCCAGGTCTGTGGCAGCACACCACTCTGGGAAGAGCACACGTACTTATGTGCCTGGCAGTGACCCCCGCTCCCGCCCCCGGGCACAAGCCGGGTCCTGCTCACTCCACCTGTCCGGCCTTCCCGCCTTTGCTCTGTCTTGCTGACTCCACTTCAGCTTCACCAGCCACCTTGCTATTTCTAGAACATACCAAGCACACTCCTTCATACTTTCTGTACTCCCTGCTCCCTCTGCCTGAAGTACCATATCCAGGGGTAGGTTCCTAGGACAAAGGGCAGGTCCATCTCCTGGATTTGCTCTCCAGACACACAGTTACATCGCCTGTCAATACGTGAGTCTGTCGATTTCCTGACAACCTCACCAGCACTGCTTTTTATCACTTCAAGGTGTGTCTGTTACAAAGTGATAGTTCAGTTTTGTGTTCACTTCTACGATGAACACTTTGAGTGTGTGTATTCCTATAAATAACATGCCACACACATTACACACTTGAATACCTTTTTGGTGTCTATCTGTGTAAGAGAATAGTGTGTGGCCTATGGCATCTGTATTTTGATGCCTCATTACGTCACTTCCTTCCAGTCTCTGTTCAAAGGTAACGTTATGAACCAGGCTCTTCTTGACAACTTTATTTTAAATAACAACTCCAGCGCCCACCTCCCAATTCCCTAAACCTGCTTACTCTTCCCTATGGCATGCATTACCATCTGCCATTCTAAAAAATACCTAGTTGTTATGCATCTCCCTGAACTAGAATGTACGCTACTTATGAACACAGACCTTGGCAGCTTGGCCTACTGATGCATTATTGGAGCCTAAGGGAGTTTACACAGTGGGTGTTACATAAATACATATATATATATATATATAATATTATATATATGCTTCATATATATTTTTATGTTTTGTATACATTTTATATTTAAATATTTAAAATATGTAAACTATTACAACATATTTAAATATTTTATATATATTTATAAACATTTATATATATAAATACACTTAACTTTTTATTTGAGATAGAGAGCATGTGAACAGGGCAGAGGGAAGGAGAGGAAGAGGGGGGGAGGGAGGAAGAGGGGGGGAGGGAGGGAGAGAGAGAGAGGGAGGGAGGGAGGGGGAGAGAGAGGGGGGGGGAGAGAGAGAGAGAGAGAGAGAGAGAGAGAGAGAGAGAGAGAGAGAGAGAGAGAATCTGAAGCAGGTCCCACATTCAGCACGGAGTGTGATGTGGGGTGGTGGGGTGCAATCCTACATCCCTGGGACCATGACCTGAGCTGAAATCAAAAATCAGACTCTCAACCGACTGAGCCACCCAGGCACCCCCATACATATTTGTGAAGGAATCACATAAGCCCAGAGATGACTTCAGAGAAACGGAAGATGTAGCTGGTTTCAAGGTGAACAGTATCAATCTCACTTAGTGCGGGCACAACACTGTTTTCACAAACCACCAGCCAAGTACCTCCTGGTGATGCTCTTCATGGAAACGCTCCGTTCAATCACCAGGCTTCTGCACGTGCCTTTTAAAGATCAAGTGAATCATCAAGTATCCTCTGAACCCAGAGGCAGCCTCCCGTCTCTCTCATCAAGTTTCATATTATTTGTGCAATCAGAACTCCATTTTCCAGAAACCCTCAGCCTTTCTGGGTCACATTTCCCTTAAAAGCCGTGAGACCCCATGTGTTTCCATTTAATGTCCTAAACTCTGCCCTCCTAACGCCCCAGTCCCATGTGTTATGGCCAGAGTTTTCCCTCTATTTTCAAATTCTAAGAGATTTAGACAGAAAATATAAAGAATGAGTCCCAAGTGTTTAGAATGTCAGGAAATAAGAAGGTGTGAAAGCAAGCAAACAAAATCCTACAAGGATGGGGGGCATTTCAAGGGATCCAGGAATGCCCTGAAAGAACAAATAAAAATGGGGGCCAAAGCTAGACCAATGGGGGTAAGAGAGTAAAGTAGTGATCAGATTGTAACTCAAACTATAACATAGAGGAGTCCACGGAGACATAAATGACTGAATAAATAAACAAATGGGGGGGATGGGGTGCCTGGGTGGCTCAGTTGGTTAAGCATCTGACTTCAGCTCAGATCGTGATCTAGCAGTTCTTGGGTTCAAGTCCAGCACTGACTGACAGCTGGGAGCCTGCTCTGAATTCTGTGTCTCCTCCTCTCTCTGTCCCTCCCCTACTTGCACACATGTGTGCACACTCTGTCAAAAGTAGTTAAACATTAAAATTTTTTAAAAAATCAACAAATTGGGGGAGAATAGACAAACCTCCTATGCAGAAGAATTCCACATAATTCTTTAAAAAATATATTTTAAGTAAGCTCTAACTCTCCACCTCAAGATCAAGAGTTACATGCTCCAATGACTGAGCCAGCCAGGTACCCCAGAATTCCACATAATTCTTATAGATTCAAACTCTCCACCTCAAGATCAAGAGTTACATGCTCCAATGACTGAGCCAGCCAGGTACCCCAGAATTCCACATAATTCTTATAGATTCTTATAGATTCCTTCTTCAGGGAAAGGACTATAACCCCCTACTTTTTTTAAAGTGTGGGCTGTACATAGTGACTTCCTTCCAAACAGCATGGTACGGAAAGAAAGAATCACTTTCCAGTGGAGAAATCTGACAAACATTGCTTCACCCAAGCAATCAAGATCAAGTACAAGTAACCTTGATCCAATGTGACGAGAGCAGCACATTATCTCCCCTAAACACCTTACCCTGGGCTACTCAGGAGACAACATCCAAGAAATCCCAACTGCAGGACATTCTGTAACACACTGGACAGTAATTCCTGAAACTGCCAAGGTCATCAAGAACAAAAATCTAAGACACTGTCCCAGTTGTCAGAAGCCATGGAGATATGACAACTACATGAAACGTGGTATCCCAGATGCAAACTGGAACAAAAAAGACGGGCAGTCGGGAAAGTCAGCAAATGTGAATGAATAAAGGGCACACTTCAGTCAAGTATAATGTCTAGATGTTGGTTCGTGAGTTGGGACGAACATACCACGCTCACATAAGAGCATTTCCCACACTCTGTGTAGTCTTGAGAATTCTCTAAATCTAAAAAAGTTCTAAAATGTTCATTCAAAGTAATTTGCAAAAGATCATCAACATTATCTTCAAAGTTTCCTCCATCTTCCACAGCCTACAGTAATTCTTCCTGAGGGGCCAACGGTATGTCCAATGTAGCAACTTCCTCTGGGGTATCTGCCAAGTGACCCCAAAAAGGCCAAAAGGTATTGGACTTTGAGTCCACTTAGCCACCCAGCAAATGCTGAGACCGTCATCTCCTCTTGCTTCTTCCAGTTATGCAGTTGGTGTTAACAAAGTCCCATCAACCTTAGCCTCCATCTCTCTGCTTAGCAGAAAGTTCTGAGACAAACTGATGGGCTTCCCTCCCGTCCCCTTTTCACCTCACCAAATGCTCTGTAGAAGGGTTTCTCCATTAATTATAGCTTGTAGATAAGCACATTCTTCCTTGTTTATCAATCCTGTCTCTCCTCTTGCCTCCCATCGACTGCAGACAAAATCCCATCCCTTTGAGGGTCCCAGGGCATTTGAACAGGAAGCCACAGGAGCATGTGTCAGTTACCACATTGGGGGAAAAAAAGTAGCGGGGAAAAGAGAAGAATACTCTCTATCCAGTCCACTGGACATATTCTGGACTCATCTGCCTGCTACCCACCGGTCCTCACTGGCCATGTTCTTAACCAAGCCACGAAGATAAGTCCTGTGTAGCTCAGAGCCTTTGCTCTTGCTGTCTTTCTCCCCCACCTCCCTGATTTGGGACACGTCCCCATTCTCTGGTTTCTTCTAGCTGTAGTAATCCTGTATGCCTCCCACACGGGAGTGATCATTCCCTTCTCCCAACTCTTGGTTGCCCTGCCTTAGTTTGCATTCCCAGGCCCAACGGTTGTTTCATGAGCTCATCTCCATACCTCCACTCTAAGTTCCTTCATGGGGTGAAACTCATCTACTTTTCCGGTTACCTTTGGTGCACTGATCATTCTAGCCATCCAGGAAACATCAGCAGACATTGGAATGCTTCTAAGACAACCTTCCACAGAATCCCTCCTTGTAACAACTCACTGGCGGAGGCACATAATTACCCCCATTTTATAGTGAAAACACTGACAATAAGGCAGCAGGGCGGCTTTCCCAGGGTCACATGGAAAAAAACAGAGGCTGAACGTGAATCCAAGTCCAAGCACATCCCACTGTGTCTTACCAGTTAAATGATCCCTTACAGAGTCTAGGTATTTTTTTAATGTTTTTTTAAAATTTATTTTTGAGTGACAGAGAGAGACAGTATGAGCAGGGGAGGGTCAGAGAGAGAGAGACACACACACAGAATCTGAAGCAGGCTCCAGGCTCTGAGCTAGCTGTCAGCACAGAGCCTGACGTGGGGCTTGAACCCATGAACCATGAGATCATGACCTGAGCCGAAGTCAGACGCTTAACGGACTGAGCCAACCAGGCAGCCCAGGTATTTTAATAAGTGATGATCTCAGAAGGAAAGTTAAAAACTCTTGGCCTAAGGGCCCCAAGCTGACTGAGAAAATGTTTATCCGACTGTGCCCCCAAAACCTAAAAGTCACACAGATTTTGTGTCCAGCATAGATAACAGGAATCAAGGAAGACAGCACTTTATAAAGACGTCTGAGGAAGCGCTACGGTCAGCCATCATTCTTCACAGGTCGACCAGTCAGAAGGACTGATGGACACAGACTGAGTGAGCACGCAAGTCGGTACAGTTTAGACTGTGATGCCCGGCTAGCTCACACACTGGGCAGAGACAAGGCATCGGGCCAGAGGACTACCGGCCCAGCATGGCGCTCTGTGGGCATGCACAACGTACAGCAGGGCTCCCTCCGGCCATCTGCTTCCCATCTCCCACCGGCAATTTTGTGGTTGGCGGATCAGCTTCTTACATGATTTCTAAAAATAAGCCAGCACCAATTCAATTACACAAGTACATGAGTATTTACAGCCACATCGTGGCCTACGCCTAAATTAAGCACCCTTCCTTTCTATTACAACGAGGAAGGTGCTGACCTCCCTCAGCAGGTGCAAAGCATCTAAATCGGTACAAGGCTCCAGTTTCTTCATCTTCATCACCAGCAGCAGCACCACCGGATGACAAGCTTAAAGAATGCCTGACCCCGTGGCAGCAACCAATTGTAATACCTGCTCCATATAACCAAGAATTACCAGGCTTTGTCAAAGGGGCCGGCAAACCTCTCTACTCCGCTGTGTTCCCAAGGTCTCTCTCAGGCCAGCTGCCACTTAACTCTGAGCACTCCCAGAGAGCCCCGCCCAGGAAAAACAATGGCCTTGTGACACCTGTTAGATGTGTGAATTCTTTTCCTTAGGCCCCAGTATCTTCCGTTGACCAGACCCACTTAATTGTCTGGCTTGGCTGTCAGACTGGCGACCAGCACCCCCTCTTCTGACGTCCTTTTCACAAACAGGAGGTGGCCACAGGCGTGAGTTTCTGAAGAAATAGGAATAAAGACCAAGTGAGACATACCATTGCTGATGCTCAAGTGGACCGAAGAGGATATGCTAGCAGAGCCTAAGTCAGAAATGGCAAGGGAATGAATTTCCTTTGAGTCCCAAATACGCCAAAACCCAGATGATCTGTTTCAGAAACTCCTAACCAGCGCTGCTCCACAAATTAATGAAAGTGATCCATGTTATTCCATCAGTCAACATGATTTTGGAGTAAAGAGAACTGCTTTGGACAATGTTTTATTTTTAAGAAGAATAATCAAGTGACCCTCTTTCCTTCAAGGAACTTAACAATCCATCAGAGAAGGCTGCCTACAAATAACTGAATATACACACTGTATAATGCTAAGTCTCTAAGAGCGATATAAATAAAAGGCTTGTCTCCTCCCCCTTCTTACTGACTCCCCAGGGTCACAGGAAAGATTTCAAGAGCTTCAAGCAGCAACTTCCCCTTAGACTGGTTCACAGGAGTGCCACTAACAGAGCTGTGGTAGAAACACAGGAGCCCCGGAAGTGGAGGATGAGCCGGAAGTTGCTGGAAGCCAGCTTGCTCCTTTTCAAGTCTCCTCACATCCACATTATAAAAAAGCTTGCAATCTGTTTATTATGAAATATTCCTTAAATACTGCAAAGACAAGGCCATTTGCAAAAGCAACGAGCAGAATTCTAAAATTTTAACACTTTTTGAAGTGTGACGCTAAGGGCAATTTAATTTTTTTTAATGTTTTGATTTATTTTTGATGGAGAGAAACAGCATGTGACCAGGGGAGGGGCAGAGAGAGACAGAGAGGGAGACATAGAAGCCGAAGCAGGCTCCAGGCTCTGAGCTGTCAGCACAGAGGCAGACGTGGGGCTCGAACTCATGAGATGAGAGATCACGACCTGAGCCGAACTCAGAAGCTCAACTGACTGAGCCACCCAGGCGCCCCTCTAAAAACAATTTCACAGCATGTGTAAGCCTTCGCACCAGCCCATCTTCAGATCTGGAGAGAGCCACCAGCTCCCCTGCAAGCAGCCCTGAGGCCGGCTTTACCCCCACCCCTGACATACTCAGCACTGTTACTGTCCCCTAATTCAGTGCCTGCCTCTTCTCATCTACTGTGAATTCACCGAGGGCAAAGCCCACTCATTTGTTTGCAATTCCCTCCCCACCTCACCCACACACTAAAATGTTACCCTCTAAGCCCTCAACACCTTACACATGGCTTGAGATCTATTTTAAAAAGCACAAAGAAAGTGAAACAATGTCTTGCTTACCTAACTCCTACTACCAATATTCCTTTATTTTGGCCCACTTTCCCAACAACCCGTTTGAAATGGGCAACATCAACTTCATTTTAGAGGCTGTTCTTTGCTGGGAAGACAAAGGAATAGGCTCATCTTAGATTCTGTCCATTGTAACCAAAGCAATGTCAAGTTTACCTCTCTTCACTCTGCCCTGCAGAACGTACACATCCTATCCAGACAGGACACGGATCCGAAATCATCCTGGTAGAACAGATACTTATCAACTGGTGCTAAATTGAAACACTGCAACTTTCAGACATCAAGAGTTAGTCTAGAACAGACCAGCTCTAAGACTCTAAAGCAGCAGGCAAACATGACCCATGTCCCTTGAAACTAAATTATCACATATATTGAAGAGAGTCCATAGGCTGGGGTAAAGGTAGCTTTCCTTACCAGGGGTGGTTATGGAGATGGTATCTGTTCACCTGTTAATGATTGAAGGGAAAGGAAGGAGTAGCAACTTTCAACGACGAGTGTAAAGGAGGTGCTCCCATCTCACCCCATCTCAGGGATGATTCTCATGAAAAGCAAGGAGCTATATTAGAGCAATTAAAACAATCAGGAAATCCATGATCCCTTTCCTGTTCCCACTCCAGCCGATCTGTGTTTGTATTGAGTGTATGTAGAAGATGGGGAGGACCCACTTTAAGCACCCAATGAGTTCCTTGGAATTTACTGTCGGTTCCAATATACCTGATGTGACAAGCTCAAGGGTTTTATTTCTCAACACAGTCCAGGTCAAATTCCATTCCAAAGGAATTCCATTCCTGTGGGCTTACTCAAATTCTCTGCTTTCCTGGAATTTAATTGTTTCTCACAGTACTTGAAGTGTGATTTTGGTTAAGAATTAAGAAACTTATTTATAGAATTTTGAAATGGAATTGGATATAGGCTGTTATAATAAATCTAAAACCTTTTTAATCCAAAAATAAGTCTCATCAGCTAATAATGGGTCATTTTTTAAGAACTGATATTAGTCCTGGGGCACCTGGGTGGCTCAGTTGGTTAAATATCTAACTCCTGATTTTGGGTCAGTTCATGATCTCACCGTTTGAGAGTTCGAGCCTCCCTTTGGGCTCTGTGCTGACAGTGTGGAGCCTGCATAAGATTCTCTCTCTCCCTCTCTATCTGCCCCTCCCATCCTTTCGCTCTCTCTCTCAAAATAAACTTAAAAAAAGAATTAGCATTAGTCCAAAGTAGTCCTGTGGAGTATTTCTCCAATTGCCTTATCCTCATTCGTATGGAAAGGAAGGAAGAGATGGTCACTGGTATCTGGTTTCTGGCAGTTGGTATCAGGTGCTCCAAATCTTGTTAACCCTGCATATTATTTTCTCCATCTTATGATACCTTGTGAATTATAGTCTCATGGTCCTCCTAGCACACACATGTGTGACCAAATAAAGACAATAAAAATGTAAAAAAAAGCATCATAGCAAATTGTACAAAAGTACTCTATGCTTTCTCATGCTTATCCATATACTGGATTATAAATCATCTTTTACAGCATTATACCCTTTTTAATAGTTATTTTCCAAGGGCTTTTCCATAGTATTCTATAATACAAATAATTTTTGTAGTTAGTTCATTAAAACTAACATTGTTCTAAAAAGATTTTTTTCCTACTTGTTTCCCCTGCCAAGAGAAATTACTAAATCAAAGAGTATATTCATTATAAAAACTTTTGTTAAATAATTTTGGCACCCTTCAGGTATAGGCACTAATTTGAATGCTACCAATCATGTGCGAGTATTTCTAAGTCTACACAGCCACACCAACATTCTAACTTGGTATTTTAATTATTTTTTAAAATCCCAGTAGACCTCAGGTTGTATTTCTTACATCTTTACCATGTTTGGTTTTTTGTGCACACACTGTCTTTCTCAAGTGCAAAACTGATAGTATTTAACTTTGGACCATTTATCCAAATAAGACTAGTTGGAACAGTTATAGCTGCACCTTATATATTATGGACAGTAACCTTCCTGTGTGTGTGTGTGTGTGTGTGTGTGTGTGTGTGCACGCGCGCACGCATGCACATGTGCACAGATATATTTCCCTATTTCAATAGGTATTTTAAAAATCCTAATTTTATTGGTTCTAATAGAATGTTTCAAAACAACTGAACATGTTAAGATTCTGTCTTCCTTTTATATCTTGGAAAATAAATTAGACTGGAGATTTTAAGATCTCCCAGAAATAAACCAAAATATGCTTTGTTCTACTTGACAGAAATTATGGATTTACTCTTACTTTTCAATGACCACTTATTACAACAATGAGAAATGAAAAAGGAGGTGTTACAACTGATGATACGGAAATACAAGAGATCCTAAGACTATGCTAAACAGTTTTATGCTAACAAACTGGACAACCTAAGAAATCAGATATTACAGGCCAGTATTCCTGATGAACACAGATGCAAAAGTCTTCAAAAAAAATAGCAAACCCATTTGAACAATACTTTAAAAATATTACAGACCATGATCAAGTGGGATTTATTCCAGGGATGCAAGGATGGTTTGACATCCACAAATCAATTACTGTGATACACTAGAAGAAAAAAATCAAAGATAAAGAATTATATTACCATCTTGATAGACGCAGAAATCAGAAAAAGCACTGGACAAAAACTGAGCATCCATTTATGATAAAAACTTTCTAAGTGGGTTTAAAGGGAACAACTTCAATATAATAAAGGCCATATATGACAAATCCACAGTGAAGCAAAGTGTTGAGCATCCTCAACAGCAAAGAGCTGAAAGATTTTCTCTAAGATCAGGAACAGGACAAGGATACCACTCCTGCCATTATTATTCAACATAGTATTGGAAGCCATAGCCACAGCAATTTGGCAAGAAACAGAAACAAAAGGCATCCAAATTGGAAAGAGAGACTTTTTGCAGATGACCAAGTATTATACAAAGAAAACCCTGAAGATTCCATCAAAAGACTGTGTGAACTCACAAAATGAATTCAATCACAAAATAGAAAAATCAACACACAAAATCAAGACACTGATGACAATCTACAAGAAAGAGAAATTAAGAAAATAATCCCAATTATAACTGCATAAAAAAATACCTAGGACATCCAGATGGCCAACAGGCACATGAAACAACGCTCAGTGTCACTCAGCATCAGGGAAATTCAAATCAAAACCACACTGAGATACCACCTCACACCAGTCAGAGTTGCTAAAATGAACAAATCAAAAGACTATAGATGCTGGCGAGGGTGTGGAGAGATGGGCACCCTCCTACACTGTTGGTGGCAATGTAAACTGGTGCAGCCACTCTGGAAAACAGTGTGGAGGTTCCTCAAAAAACTATCCATAGAACTCCCCTATGACCCAGCAATAGCCCTGCTAGGGATTTACCCAAGGGATAAAGAAGTGCTGAGGTATAGGAGCACATGTACCCCAATGTTCATAGTGGCACTTTCTACAATAGCCAAATAATGGAAAGAACCTAAATGTCCATCAACTGATGAATGGATCAAGAAGATGTGGTATATATATACAATGGAGTACTACATGTCAATGAGAAAGAATGAAATCTGGCCATTTGTAGGAAAGTGGATGGACCTTGAGGGTGTCATGCTAAGCGAAATAAGTCAGGCAGAGAAGGATAGATACCATATGTTTGCATTCATAGGTCTAACAGGAGAGACCTGGCAGGGGACCATGGGGAGAGGAAGGGGGAAAGAGAGCAGGGAAGAGTGAGGGAGACAGATCAAGGGAGACTACTGAATACTGGACACGAACCATGGACGGAAGGGAGAGGGGGAGGGGGGAGGGGGGATGGTCATGGTGGGGGGCACTTGTGGGGAGAAGCACTGGGTGTCATATGGAAACCAATTTGACAATAAACTATTATAAAAAAATAAAATAAAATAAATAAAAATATGTATATATATATAGGCATAAATTTAGCCAAGGAGGTGAAAGACCTCTATTTTGAAAACTACAAGACATTAATGAAAGAAACTGATGATGCAAATAAATGGCAAGATACTCTGTGCTCATTGGCTGTAAGAAGTAATATTGTTAAAATGCTCCTGTTATCCAAAGCAAGATAACATATTCAATGCAATCCCTATCAAAATTCCAATGGCATTTTTCACAGAAATAGGACAAAAAATCTAAAATTTGTATGGAACCATAAAAGACCCAAAAGAACCAAAGCAATCTTGAGAAAAAAACAGCAAAGTTAGAAGCATTGTGTTTCTTGATTTCAAACTACATTCCAAAGCTACTATAACTAAAACAATACAGCATCGGTGTATTAATAGATCAATGGGACAGAATAGAGAGCCCAGAAATAGTCAAAGGCATATATAGTCAATTAATTACGAGAAAGAGCCCAAGAATATACAATGAAGAAAGAACAGTCTCTTCAATTAATGCTGAGAAAATTAGACATCCCATGCGAAGAATTAAACTGGACCCCTATCCTACACCACACACAAAAATGAACTCAAAATGGATTAAATACGTGAACACAGGCCTAACACCATAAAACTCCGAGAAGAAAACAAAGGCAGAAAGTTCCTCGATAAAGGTCCTGGCAATGTTTTTTTTTTTATTTTAATTTTACACCAAAAGCCAAAGCACGAGAAGAAAAACAAACAAGTGTGACGACATCAAGTTTTTTAAAAAGCTTTTCCACAGCCAAGGCGGCCTTCTCGGCAGCCAAGAAAACCATCGACCAAAGAAAAAGACAACCTACTGAATGGGAGAAGGTACTTGCAAATCATATATTAAATAAGGGGCTAACATTCAAAATATATCAAGAACTCGTAGAACTGAGTAGCAAAGAAGGAGAAGGGGGAGGGAGAGGGAGGGGAAGGAAATAATCATCCAGTTAACAAATGGGCAAAAGATCTGAATAGCCATTTTTCCAAAGAAAACCAGCAGGTACTTATAAAGATACTCGACATCATTAATCATCAGGGAAATGCAAATCCAAATACAGAAGATATCCCCTCACACCTATTAGAATGGCTAGTATCAAAAGGCCCCAAAATCACACGGGTTGATGAGGACATGAAGAAAAGGGAACTCTCGGGCACTGCTGCTAGAAATGTTAACTGTGCCACAGCTACAGAGAACTATGGATAAGCCTCAAAAAAAAAAAAAAAAAAGAACTGCAAAAAAAAATGTATGATCTAGTAACTGCACTTCTGAGTACTTACTCAAAGAAAACAAAAACACTAATTCAAACACATCTATGCACCTCCAGGTTCACAGCAGCATTATTTACAATACTCAAGATACTGAAACAACTGAAGGGTCCATCAACAGGTGAATGGATAAAAAAGACTGTGCTATGCAGATACAAGAGAATATTATTCAGCCATGGAAAAGGATGAAATCTTGCCATTTGTGACGACGTGGATGGAGTTCAAAGGCACTGTGTTAAGTGAAAAATGTCAGAGAAAGAAATACCATATGATTTCATGTATATATGACACCTCAAAAACAAAACAAACAGAAATAGACTCAAACACAGAGTTCTGATGGGTGTCAAAGAGGAAGTGGTCAGAGGATTGCCAAAATAAAGGGGATTAAGACATAAACTTCCGGTTATAAAAGAGTCAGGGGGATATAAAGTAGAGCATAGGGAATACCGTCAATATTGTCCTAACTCTGTACGGCAACAGATGGAAACGACTTATTATGGTGACCGTTTTGTAATGTATGTAAATGTCCAATTACTATGTTATACACTTGTAACTAGTATAATACTGTTTGTCAGGTATACCTCAATACAAATAAAGTAGGAAAAAATATGCCAAGGCAAAGCAAAGAGGCGATTCAGCACTAATATGTATTGATTACAGATAGGAAATATGTTGATTGAGCTGGTAAGTTGGTTGCTAAGGGAACAACTCCCTTGGAACAAAATCACCACCACAAAGAGTGCAAAGTGTATCTGGGTAAGGACTGGATGTGCAGCAGGCTCTTTCCTGTTCTGGAGCAAGAACATGAAACATTACAACGGTGGAAAGTACCGGAGAAGGGAAGTTTAAAGTCTTTCCTTCAACCCAGACTAGTTCTTTTCTACCTTAAGGGTATCTGCACTTGAGCGTGGGGACAAAAGCCTCTCTCTTCCTTGGGACGTAGTATACACGAGATTCGGGACAGAGACCGGGGGCACCTCTCTGCACTAAGTGGGGAGCTCGCTCATCAACTTCCCACCGGAAATGGTGGACATGAGAGGAAGAAACTATTTTCCTGAGATTTAAAAGAAAAGACAAGATTTATTTGCGTATAAGTCCGAACAGTTGAGCGTGGGAGACAGGTGACAGTTTATGCCTCAGGTTTCTATTTCTTTACACTTGGTTCTATATTAGATCACATTAAATGCTAGAAGCCAGCCACTGCCAAGTCTGGGGCAAAAGTGACATCCCAAACTTGCAAAATACTCACTACACAGAGGTATGTATTTATTTACTAACCTTATTCTTTTCTTGCCTCCCCTCCCCTGGATTTTCTCATTTGTTTTTACCCTATTATATTCATAAGCAATTTGGTCAGTCACCTCAAATTCTTTTGGAAATGAGTGTATATATGTAAATAGAATCTGTCATCTCTATAAGATGTTATAATCATAAAAGGTAAATTTTTTAAAAAGGAACTTAAGGAAGCATGAAATATATGGGCACTCTTTATTTATGGGCGGAATACTTAATCCTGTTAAGATGACAGTACTTTCCAGTTGATCTACAGGTTCAATCCAGTCCCTACCAAAATCCCTTCTTCACAGAAATAGACAAACTGCTTTTAATATTCATATGGAAATTCAAGGGACTCAGAAGAGCCAAAACAATCTTGGAAAAGAAGAACAGTCTTGGAAAAGAACCAAGTTAGGAGAGTCACATTTTCTAATCTCAAAATTGATGACAAAGTTACAGTAAGCAATATGGTTGGTACTGGCATTAAGAAGTGACATATAGATCAATGGACCAGAAAGAAGAATCCAGAAATAAGCCCTTATATATACAGTGGAATTGATTTGGGCTGATGGTGCCAAGACAACTAAGTAGGCAAAGAACAGTCTTTTCAATACATATTAACGGGGCAAATGGACATCTACATGCAAAAGAGTGAAGCTGGATCCTTACTCCATACGATATATAAAAATTAATTCAAAATTGACTGAAGACCAAACTTTAAGAGCTAAAACTATAAAATAATTAGAAGAAAATACAGATATAAATCTCTGTGACCATGTATTTGGCAGAGGTTTCTTAGGTAGGACACCAAAAGCACAAGTAATCAAAGAAAAAATAAGTTAGACTTCATCGCAGTTAAAAACTGGAATGCTTCAGGGGTGCCTGGGTGGCTCAGCTGGTTAAGCATCCAAGCCTTGGTTTGGGCTCTGGTCATGATCTCAGTTTGTGGGATCAAGCCCTGCTTCAGACTCTGCACTGCCAGTGCAAAGCCTGCCTGGGATATTCTTTCTTTCTTCCTTTCTTCCTTTTAAATTCTAGTTAGTTGACATGTAATGCAATCTTGCTTTCAGGTGTACAATTTAGTGATTTATCACTTGCATTCAATACCCAGTGCTCATCACAACCAATGCCCTCCTCCTGAATGCCTTTCACCCATTTAGCCCATCCTCCATCCACCTCTCTGATCAACCCTCAGCTGGAACACAATTTTTTAATGGTGTTTAAACACATGCACTTTATTCAACATAGAAAGCAATCAGTAATAGTCTCATGAATTAGTATCTCTATGTAGCCACACTTAACTACCCTCCAGGCCAGTAAATCACCATTAAGGAACATATGTGGTAATTCTGTCAATGTGGAAATAATCCCTTGTCCACAGAGGACCAGCCTTCTCTAGCAACTCCTTCATTCAAACTTTCACTGACCAGCAAAATGCCACCTGTTTGGAAACACACTGCCTCTTCATAGGAGACAACACAGAACGTTCTTTTTTAATGTCCTTTTCCTTTTCTCAACCCTTTAAGGGCTTCCTATCACACAAAAGTAAAACCCAAAGTCACTATCCGGTTTCTGAGACTCTATTAGCCATGGCCCTGGATTCTCCGTTCCATTTCCCCAGCTCTGGCCAACGGGTTTCCACCTAGTACTTACATTAGAGCTCTGCCTAGATCAGTGCTTTGCATTTTCTGTTCCTTCTACCTGAAATGCTTTTCTCCAAACCTGTGTAGCTTGCTTGTCCATTTCATGCAGAATTTCGTTGGTCATGGACTGAATGTTTGTGCCTCCCCCGCAAAGTCCTTTGTTGGAATTCTAAACCCCATGTGATGGTATTAGGAGGTAGGGCATTTGCAAGGTAATTAGGTCATGAGGGTGGGGCCACGGTAACCGGGATTAGTGCCCTTATAAGAAAAGACAGCAGAGGGCTGCTTCCTCTCTCTGCCATGTGAGGATACAATGAGAAGATGGCCACCTACAAAGGAGAAAGTGGGTTCTCAGTTGACCTCGATTTTGGACTTGCAGCTTCCACAACTGGAAGACGTAAATGTCTGCCATTTAAGACACTCAGCAGTGGTGCATTTGTTTCAGCAGCCAGAGCTGACGAAGACAGTGCTCATATGTATTCCTTGACCTCCCTTGGAAAAGAACACTCCCCAACCCTGGCTACCTTTACTCCACCCCTTATCCTGCTTTAGTTCTTCCTCACAGCATCTTGTATTAAATTACACAAATATCATATATTGCATGTATACAAAACACACTAATGAACTGTATTAAAGTTATGGGTTAAATTGTATAACTTATGTAAATTACAAATTGTATACTGCCCTCCCTCGCTAGAAAGGAATAATCCTAGTAGCTAGAACTGTGTTAATCAGCAATGAAATATCTGTTGAACTGCAAATGAAGTTAGGGGCTTCTTTAGAAGGCTTCAGAGAGCAAATCATTGGACCATTAAGGATCACGTGCTGTATACACGGGGTGGGGGGGTCATGCCCATTGGCCTCCATGAGATATAATCCAGTAAGGTGGCCAAGATGGATGGTTCTGGAGCTGGACCACCTCGCTCTGAAATCTGGCTGTGTAGCCTTGAATACCGTACTTAGTATCTCTGCTCTATGGTGTCCTCACTTTTTTCTTTAACATAATTTAGTATCAAAATGGTTTCCATACAACACCCAGTGACCATCCCAACAAGTGCCCTCTCCATGCCCATCACCCATTTTTCCCTCTCCCCTACTCCTCATCAGCCCTCAGTTTGTTCTCAGTATTCAAGAGTCTCTCCTGGTTTGCTTCCCTCCCTCTCCCTAATTATTTTTTCCCCTTCCCCTCCCTGATGATCTTCTGTTAAGTTTCTCAAGATCCACATATGGGTGAAAACATATGGTATCTGTCTTTCTCTGACTGACTCATTTCACTCAGCATAATACCCTCCAGTTCCATCCATGTTGCCACAAACGGCCAGATTTCATTCTTTTTCATTGCTGGGTAGTATTCCATTGTATATATAAACCACATCTTCTTTATCCCATCGTCAGTTGATGCACATTTAGGCTTTTCTATAATTTGGCTATTGTTGAAAGTGCTGCTATGAACATTGGGGTACATGTGCTCCTATGCATCAGCACTTCTGTATCCCTTGGGTAAACCCCTAGCAGTGCTATTGCTGGGTCATAGGGGAGTTCTAGTGATAGTTTTTTGAGGAACCTCCACACTGTTTTCCAGAGTGGCTGCACCAGTTTACATTCCCACCCACAGTGCAAGAGGATGCCGGTCTCTCCACATCCTCGCCAGCATCTCCTGATTTGTTCGTTTCACCCACTCTAACTGGCGTGAGGTGGTATCTCAGCATGGGCTTCCTCACTTATAAAATGATAACTGTACCTTCTTCATGGTCGCTATGAATATTAAACAACTTCATGCATGTTTATTGTTTAAAAGTACGTGGAATGTACTAAGCACCCAGGTAAATGCTAGGTATTCCACAGCTTTGCTATTTGAGGACACTTCCTTCCCTTATACAACTTTCTGATCATCGATGGTTTTCCCAGAATTTCTTATTTTATAATATTCAGTTCGTATGCTCTACCCATTTTAGTTGCTTCAGATTGCTTTTTATCTCTATGATCTAATTTGCAATATACCAACGTTAATGATTTATCAAAGAAACACATTTGCAAGGTAATGTACCAAATGACACAGAAAACTTCGTGAGAGTGACCACCCCTTCCTTTTCCTGTTCCTGCCATGAATCACCTAAGATAAATATTCTCAAAAGTCTCTGTTTTGGCCTCTTGCTGGTCATCTCCATAACTTGGTAACATGCTTCAATGTCTTGTCTTTGATGCCTAACAGGGATTTTTGTCATACCGTTTTATTTCTTTCCATTAACTTCCTAATTTGAAGTACTCAAATCTTCATTTGTGTTTCCACCCATTGTTTTCTTGATTGAAGCAAACTGCCTTTATTCACAGACAACATGATTGTCCTTATGAAAAAAAAAAAAACAATGCATGTGACGAGAGAGTTACTAGAATTAACACGTGAGTTCTGTACCTTACCAAAGAACATGTAGGAACAGCAAATAAATGCTTGCGATGATGCTCAACGTCATTTGCCATTAGGGAAATACGATTTAAGAGCACAATGAGCCATCATTATATACTTACTAGAATATCAAAAATGAAAAAGATTGAGTATATCAAGTATTGATAACGACATGAAGCAACTGGAAAGCTCATGCACCACTGGCAGGAAGGCAGGATGCCCCAACAAGTCTGGAATGTCACCAAGCATAGCTTAGTCCTCCGTTCTAGGAGACGAGGGCCTTAGCACATATTTTCTGGCCTCTCTCTGCCTCGATGTCATCCCACCTTCTATCAGACTTTTAGTCTGCTCAGGATGCTTTTATTCTGTTGCCATCTAGTCTGCTAGCCTAACCAAGTCCACCATGCTTAGGCCACAGTCTGACTGTAGGGGCAGAAAACCAAAAAAGTGCACCTGTATGATTATGATTAGGCCACTCAGCCAACTGCCAGGCTGAGCGAGGAATTCACATTTTGGCCTCTGACCCAAAGTCATGACTATCGATCCTGTGTCATAATCCTTTTTCCAACCATGTTAAACTCTATGAGTTCCCTTCATTTTTGATCTGATGTTACCCACGTCATTAATAACTGCCAATCTCCTCTGCCATTTGATACAGGTCATCAGACCACAAGTTTTTCCGTCATTAAGTTTTTATCTCATTCCTCATTTAGGGGATGTCCAATTAGCTTCGAACAACTTTCCAGAGGTATTAAAAGTGCTTCTGGATGACTTCTAGGATTTTCTCTTATTGCACGTAAATGGCAATCAGCGAAACACTCACCATCTCTATACGTGAGGGGTGGCATTAGGTGAGGTCAGTAGGTGGATGATGACAACCACCCACCACACAATCCTAAGTGAGTAAGCAACCAACTTGCTTAACACGCTGAGCAGATGTTCCAGGTCAGAATCTGTCATATGAATTATCTGCTGCCTATGAATGTTCCGTTTAACAAGTAAACCTGAGTTTCACTTTCTTCGACAACCGTCCATATCCAAAACTCATCTCTTTTTAAAATTAAAGCTATGTTGCTCTCCTCATCCATGTTGAGGATGTGTTTAAATTCTGGAACTCTCTTCAGACTCTGGCAAAGCGTCTCGTCACCCTTGGCCCCCGGGAATAAGGAAGGAGAATTCTTTCACGGGAACCCGGTCACAGCACATGTTACACCCCTGACCTCGGATCTGCTTACCCATGGGCTATAAATGGAGCCTAACCTCCTTCTGTAACCCTTATGAAATAATGTGCATGAGGCTTTTGTTCTACGAACCTCAAAGGCCTTCATTCCGTGTGGCCTCAGGACATGCCTTTGAACTAGCCAGGAGTCAGTGTACTGATTCTCATTCAACAGATGAGGGGGGAGAAACCCTCACAAAAGACATCAAGCCACTTGACCAGAGGTCACCAAAATGTCAGGAGAAGTGGGGTTGAGCCAGAGGTCTCGCTTCTCCAGCCGGAGCCCTTGCCACATCCAGATTCACCCTGTACAAATGTGGCAAAATGCTGTCTAAAACCACAGGAAGTAGGACCCAGTAAAACCAGGAGATGCACTTTGAAGTAAGGGTAGGCGCAGGGGCGCTGTTGGAGGTGTCTTCTCTTCCTCTCAAAGTTTCAACGAGTTAGAATAGGGGCGCCTGTGTGGCTCAGTCAGTTAAGTGTCTGACTCTTGGTTTCAGCTCAGGTCATGATCTCACAGTTCATGGGTTCAAGCCCTGCATCGGGCTCCATACGGACAGTGCAGAGCCTGCTTGGGATTCGTGCTCTCTCTCTCCCAATGTCTCTGGTCCTCCCCTGCTTGTGCTTGCGCTCTCTTTCTCTCAAAATAAATAAACTTAAAAAAAAAAAACAAAGAATAAAAAATTACAAGACTTCTGTCCTCATTTTTTGGACTTTTCTGTCAACTAAATTTCTTTTTTTCAGGGAAAAACAGAACATTCTAGCTACAGACACATGGGAAGCAGGTACTTTCCAGTTAGTTCAAGGCACATGCATGGATATAAATCCTTACAGAACTTTGAGTTATTCACCTTTATACTTCATTCTTCTGAAGGGGAATAAAGGTCAATGACAAGGAGTGGCTAACATGTGGAAGACACTGGAGCCACCGGGGTGGGTGGGAAGCCCGGGGAGAGAGAAGACGTGGCCCCTGCTGTCAGGACTCTGCGTCTGCTTGGTGAGGTAAGCTGAGAACAAATGAAAAGCCAGCCTGTGGGGAAAGTTCCTGAAAAGTCAAAAGAGCACGAAACCCAAAGCGAATGTATGCCTGAGAAATCCCTGCATGGCAACTGGGATTGCTTCGGGGAACCGGTGGGGCCAGAGGTTTCTGGAACCGTGGGACGTCTCTGGGGGTCACGAGAATCTGATGCCATTCCCTTAAATAGAGAAGAAAACAAGAGCTTCAGTAAGAACAAATGTGAGAAGCCAAGGTACAGAGAAGTAAATGGCAAAGGGAGATCCGGGAACGATGCTGATTCACAGACGTTTTCTCTTCTTTGTCTCTAAACCATTCAGCCAAGTCTCCTTCCATCCAAGGCTTCAGACACTGGGGAGCGAGTGCAACCCTGTTGCCATCCGGAGGCTCTCTCCTTACAGCCACACTCACAAAGCCTCCTTCTAGACCCCCCGCCTGGAGCTCTACTCAATTTCAATCTCATCCACTCCCATGACCTGAATCACTTCCCAGAGCCAAGAACCATCACAACCGGTGTTTCCATCAAAGACTTCTTGCCTGGCAGCCACACTCCACCTCGCCAGCCCACGGGCACTTCAAACTCAAGCTCAGTATCAGACTCATCATCACGGATCCTGCCGCTGCCAATGCCTACATGCAGCCTCTTCACACAACTAGACCATCACTCCCCCGTCTCTGTGGCCGCTCAAGCCAGAAGTCAGGGAACCTTCGTCCACAGCTCCTCTTCCCTCCAAGTTCACATGTAAGTGGTCGCCCAGTCCTGCAAGTTCTCCCAATGACATCTATCTGCTCACTCTTCCCATTCCTCACCACCTTCGTCGGACCCTCAGCTCCCCTGTAACTAACCGCCCCCATCTCCTGTCCCTCCCTCTCCCTCCCAAACTATAAAGTCCATGTTGCCCACCTCATGTAACATGAGCTCAACACGTGTCCCTGAACATCTTCCAGCTGTTGCCTCATTGCTTAGGGAAGAAAAGCTCCCCCACCTTAGCACGACTAAGAAGATGTCCCTGGTCTGACCTCAACACCCCCCTGCAGCCCTGGCTCCCTCCACCCACACCAGTGCTACCCAGTATGCAGCTACACGGCTTCAAAATGCACGGGAAACCTTCACGACCTGTCGTCTTCTACACTGTGCCTTGAACAGAGCAAGCGTCAAGAAATGGTACCTGCAGGGGTACCTGGGGAGCTCGGGATTTAGGCATCTACCTCTTGATTTGGGCTCAGGTCACAGTCTCCACAGTTTATGAGTTTGTGCCCCACATCAGGCTCCCAGCTGATCATGTGGAGTCTGCTTGGGAATTCTCTCTCCTTCTCTCCCCCTCCCGTGTGTGCTCTCTCAAAATAAATAAATAAACTTAAAAAAAAAAAAGAAAGAAATGGTTCCTGTGGTCACACAAGAGTGCTACAAGGACTGCAGGGACAACAATGATAAACAATGAATAGTCCATAAGGGCCAGACTATGTATGGATGGTTCTGTGGACCAAACCAAAGCACTCAGATTCCAGGTGTGGTAAAGCATTTAAGTATCTGGGGGCCTGCTGGTGACAAAGTTATAACCTCTGACAGCAGGTATGATCAATGATTAATGGAAGGGGGGTGTGGGAGCCACTGGAGAAGCTGCCACAATAGCCCAGGTAACAGGTGTTCATACAGGAAATATAAGTGAGAATAGAGAACAACATGCTTTTGTTTAATTTCTCAGGACTTGCAAGCTGCATGAAAACAAGGCTGAGCAAAATCAACGTCTGTGAAAGTTCTGAAAATAGGTAAAAGAGAATGAGGGGATCTTGGATGAAAATTTCAAACTTGGGAAGGGAGATGGGTTCCGTTTTCTTAAAAAGTGACAGCTATAGGGGCACCTGGGTGGCTCCGTCGGTTAAAAGTCCGACTTTAGCTTGGGTCATGATTTCAAGGTTCATGGGTTCAAGCCCCGCGCTGGGCTCTGCGCTGAGAGCCTGGAGCCTGCTTCAGATTCTGTGTCTCCCTGTCTCTGTGCCCCTCCCCCACTCACACTCTATCAAAAGTAAATAAACGATAAAAAAAATTTTTTTAAGTGACAGGTGCAGGGGCACCTGAGTGGCTTAGTCAGTTAAGCATCTGACTTCAGCTCAGGTCGTGATCTCGCAGTTCATGGGTTCAAGCCCAGAGTCAGGCTCTGTGCCGACAGCTCAGAGCCTGGAGCCTGCTTCAGATTCTGTGTCTTCCTCTCTCTGCCCCTCCCCCGACTCATGCTCTGTCTGTCTCTCAAAAAATGAATAAATGTTAAGAAATTTTAGGGGCACTCGGGTGGCTCAGTCGGTTGAGCGTCCAACTTCAGCTCAGGGCATGATCTCACAGTTCATGAGTTCAAGCCCCGCGTCGGGCTCTGTGCTGACAGCTCAGAGCCTGGAGCCTGATTCTGATTCTGTGTGTCCCTCTCTCTCTGCTCGAGCCCTGCTCATGATCTGTCTCTGTCTCTCAAAAATAAATAAATGTTAAAAAAATTTTTTTTAAATTTTTAAAAGTGACAGACAGCTACAAGTGTAGATAATATAATCTACAACGACAACCTAGAATATAATCTATAAATTATCATATAATCTATAGAAACAGAAGAATAATAAATAGAAGTCCTTTACAGAGGTAAGAACTGGGAATGCCAAGAGCAGACGAGAGGCTGAGACAGAGGGAGGCAGGAGTTAATGGCTCTGATTCTACAGGCCAAGGAGCAAGGGATGTTAAAAAAAAAAAAAAAAAAGAAAAAAAAAAGGAAAATCTGGCCACAAACAAGCTGCTTGCTGGGAAAAGAACGCAGAGCAATGGTAAAGCCGGAGGCTAGACGGCTGGCATTTTAAAGAGAAAGGGGAGCTGGGAAGTTGAAGGAAAGACAGTTGTAGTTTAAGGAAATCAGTCACTCATCCATGGAACCACTCTGCACTGGACACCTTGCTAGGTGCTGGGAAAACAGGGACCCGAACTCGGTCCCCCCCCACCCCCATCCCCGGGAAACTACTTTCCAGCCAAGGAGGCAGACAAGGAAGGAACCAGTAAAAATGTAACCGCAAGGGACTGTTAATCATCCTCTCCGCAGCTGCTGGGCATTACACGTATGCCACTTAACACTCCGTTTTCTAACGCTTCCAGAAGTCTTCAGATTTACGCGGCCAGCGACTTGGTCTCATATCAAGTTTGCACAAAATGAAATGCTGCATCATGGTCCCATTTATAAATAGCCACTTAGGAGAGGGAGTTTCTGAGAAACTGCAAAACTGAGTAATGGGGCCCAACCTTCCACAAATCTTACAGGCTGAATTTCCCCTCTGTTTTCTACAAACAGACCTAAACCAAAGTCATGTTTCCCTCTCAACCCTCAGCAGGAGAGAATTCCCATTCACTCCAGCTTCCACTTTCCATAAATCTTCACTATGCTAAGTGCATGTCTTGGGGAAAACTATAAAAGGGCATCATTTAAATACAGATTGCTACAGCGACAGCACTCCTGGGTTTTTTGTTTCCTTATAATGCACTCATAAGCCTACAAAGAGTGTGGTTCACCTTACTCCTTAAAAATAAGTTACATTTCTCTGGGGCATCTGGGTGGTTCAAATGGTTAAGCATCTGACTTCGGCTCAGGTCATGATTTCACAATTCGTGGGTTCAAGCCCTGCATCGGGCTCTTTGCTGGCAGCTCAGAGCCTGGAGCCTGCTTCCGATTCCGTGTCTCCCTTTTTCTCAGCCTCTTTCCACACACGCCCTGTCTCTTTCTCTCAAAAATAAACAAACATTAAAAAGAATTTTTTAAATAAGTTACATTTCTCAATAAAAAATGTTACCTCATATTCACCTTCCTTGTTTTAGTGCAAGTATTAAAGTTTGTTTTCCAATGAAAGATGTATATCAGGAAACTTGGAGAAATGTTCTTCCAAAGGGAAGAAAAATACCTTCAGTAATCTACTACCTTTGAAGGCATCAAAGATTAGGGGCGCCTGGGTGGCTCAGTCGGTTAAGCCTCTGACTTCAGCTCAGGTCAGATCTCATGTTCATGGGTTCGAGCCCCGCGTCAGGCTCTGTGCTGACAGCTAGCTCAGAGCCTGGGGCCTGCTTCCAGTTCTGTGTCTCCTTCTTTCTGCCCCTCCCCCTCTCATGCTTTGTCTCTCTCTGTATCAAAAATAAATAAAACATTTAAAAAAAAGTTTTAAAGGCATCAAAGATTAAAAATGAAGCTGTCACCAAAACACCCATAAATTATAATTCTGTTTAAGTTAAAAAATCAACCCAAGTGTGCTTTATGCTATAATGTAAGATACACATAAATATTTTATAACAAGAAAAAAGAAACCATGAGTATCTCAGCCTAAAAGGTAGCAATTTATCTATCTGAACAGCCATAAAACAGGTACGAAAGACACGCTCTTTATTGGCCAAAAAACAAAGCAAAGGGGGAACAACTAAAGCTTGCTTGCTTGCTTTTCATAAAGATCTCTTAAGAACCTCTATCAAAAACTGTGTTTTCTCCTTCTTTAAAAAATATCAATGTCCGTGCAAAATATAAATTTATTTGGGAAACCACTCAGACAACATGGGTGCTCTCTGGTTCCCAAGATCACAACAGATTCTCAACAGCAAACACGGAATGAGGGGCTATCACAGCTCAAAGTCCTAGAAATAGGGCCGAAACAATTTGTTTTTGCAAGAAACGGCAGATGCAATTTTCCAAGACTGTACAGGGGCAAAGAGCTTTACATCCCTCAACAGATCAAAGAACTATCACTTTACTAAAGCATAAAAGACACACACTGTTCTGCATAGTCTTTTCAAGAATTGGGGAAGGTTGTGACAACTTTGGGGGGATTTTCCATGCAAATATTAGATGTAATAAATGAAGAGACTTCAAGGAGCAAACTCTTGGCCATCAGCAAATTTACTCCAGAAGGAAAACAGCCCACCCAAAAGTCTGAGGAGCCAAGAGTCCCCTGGTCCCCTGGTCTAAGCTCCTTTGCTTTTATTCTTGAAGAGCCCATTAAAATGGGCAGTCTCAAAATCTCGGTGAATCTCGGGCAGGAAAAAAAAAATACACTGTCAAACTGCTCTTAACATATTTTTAAAGCCGGGTTTGTTTATTCTTTCAGTATTTAGGTTCTTGCTGAAATAAATTAGTATGAACTCTGGGGTGAGGAGAGGATTATACAGGAAAACAGAGACATAGCCCAGTTAAAAGGCTGTGTTTCACCCCTGCAGCTCACGGACCCTGTATGACAGGGCAGCCTTGGAAGTCAGAGTGGGAAGGAAAGTACCTGAAAACACCAGAACACATCTCACGTGGTACAGCTAGGTATTCTCTCATGAGACTTGTTTTCGAAATGCTTTTGTTATCTGTAGGTCTCTGGATGCGGAGCCCAACACAGAATGGTTTCTTAAAGGGCACCGATGTGGCCACCAAGGGTTGTACAATGGCCTCAATGTGTATGCGCCCTGTAACCCATATATTGACATCCTAACCCTCAATGTGATCATGTTAAGAGGTGGGGCCTTTGGGAAAGGATTAGGTACTGGGATCGGGACCCTAGGAATGGGATTAGTGTCCTTAGGGAAAGATCCCAGAGAGCCGCCTCATCCTCTCTCTACCAAGTGAGGGTCCAGTAAGTCAGCAACCAGAAACGGGCCCTTACCGGAATTGGACCGTGCTGGTGCCCTGGGCTGAGGCTGCGGGAAATAAGCCACTGTTGTTTCTAAGCCACGTGGTCTGTGGAACTTTGTCAGAGCAGCCTGAACTAAGACACATTAATACTTGTCTTTTACACTAGGGTTCAACTGTGACTGAGCAACAGAAAAGCCATGTGCAAAGATTAGTTTGGAAGAGCAAGTCCTGAGAGGCTCCGCAGGAGTTCACAAGGCCACCAACCAGTGTCTGCTTCATGAGGACTCGGATGCATGCGGGTGACAATATGCAGCCAGCAGAGCTAAGCCACCTGGGCTGGCCTGGCGGCAGTGCGGGGTATGGATGAGGCGAGCCCAGAGAGGACTCAGGAGCCCTGGGAGGCTCTGGCTAGGGTCCAGCAAAGGGATGAGAAGCCGGAATAGGACAGAATCAGCACCAACAATGAGAAACAGCCGGGTGGGGGAGATGTTCAGGAAGCAAAAGCAACAGAAACAGGCGATGGATTAGATGCCCTGGGGTCAAGGATGGCTGGTCAGTTCTGTCTCATGTGACCTGGTGGACAGCGGTGCCCACCACAGAGCTAAGGGACTGCAAGAGAGGACCAGGGGTGGAGACAAAAGACCAACCTCCTGGTCTCAGTCATGGAAGATGTGAGGAGGCTTGGAGCTACCCAGGTACCACACCAGTAATGTCAATTACGTCATCTCGAGCTCACAAAGAGGCTCAGGTCGGAGAAACAAATTGTAGACTCACTTGTGTCTTGCCTTTTTAAGCTTTTCCTCCAAAACTACATTTTGTGGTGCAACAGCACAAAGC
>NC_043712.1:80079675-80086205 GCF_006229205.1 Suricata suricatta
GAGGACTCGGCATTCTCACCGAGCTAAGACAGTCCTTAAGAGCAGTCTTCCGGGGGCACCTGGGTGGCTCAGTCGGTTAAGTCTCAGGCTTCAGCTCAGGTCAGATCTCACGTCTGTGGGTTCGAGCCCCGCGTCGGGCTCTGTGCTGACAGCTAGTTCAGAGCCTGGAGCCTGCTTCAGTTCTGTGTCTCCTTCTCTCTGCCCTTCCCCCTCTCATGCTCTGTCTCTCTCTGTATCAAAAATAAATAAAACATTAAAAAAAAAAGAGCAGTCTTCCTAGCTGAACCCGTTCGGCCTGAGTGCCCTCAGTGGTGGTCTAGTTCATCTCCAACGAATGAGACTCCTCCGTTTGTTCAAATACGAAGGAGGCACCTACTATGTACCAAATACTTGAGAAATAGTATGAAACAATCAGGACTTCTAACCTCAAGGAGTGTCTACTCTTCAGTTGAGTAGGAGTGTGGACAGAGGCGATAGAAAAACAAGCGAAGCCCTTACAAATATCCACTGTGAGAAGTGAAGAAAACATATGAAGAGAGTTCCTTTTAGGGCAGATGATCACAAAAGGCCAATGTCCCAAGAAGAGGCACACTTAAACTCATTAACTTAGAGAAGCGTAGGGCACCTGGGTGGCTCAGTCGGTTAAGCGTCCGACTTCGGTTGAGGTCATGATCTCATGGTTCCTGAGTTTAAGCCCCACAACAGCTCAGAGCCTGAAGCCTGTTTCAGATTCTGCTTCTTGATTTTTCTTTCTGCCCCTCCCCCAATCACACTCTGCCTCTCTCTCTCTCTCTCTCTAAAATAAACATCCGTTAAAGAAAACACTTAGAGAAGCTTAAAGTCCATTCTCACCTGTGTATCTGAGCTTAAACTCGCTACTAAGCCACTCCAGGTGCTTTAAAAATATGTTGATCTGGTACTTGTAAATAATAAAGGAAAGAGCACATCTTATATCCAGATTATTATTTCTGCTAAAGAAGCAAAAAAATAATTCCCTGCATGCTGGTTAAAAGAAGACTGGAGGTCTGGTGAATAAACACTCTATGTGATGAAAAATGAAGGACCCCTATCAAGTACTGAAACTACTGATGTTTCTTAAATGGTCTGAAAAATCATACAATCATTAGAATAATTATGAAACACTCCAGGGTTCTAAAGACCGATATTTGTCTGAACGCATCAATAGTTCAATACAAATTTATTAAACACCTACTCTTTGCCAGCAAAATGCTAAGTTCCAAGAATACAAAGGTAAGTAGTACCTGATAACTAACCTTTCCCATTGATAAATATTAGCTAAACACCCATGATAAGCTTACTACTCCCTCAAGCAGATCATAACATTGCTTTTCACTGCAGCAATGTTTTTGTTTCCTTACTTTATCAATAAATGTTAGGACCAAAGATCCAGAGATCAAGATGGTGGGCATGGTTTGAAAGGAAAGAAAAAAAAAAAAAGGTATTCTTATATGTTGAAAACCCACGACTACTCAACATGTTGAATCTGCTACATTTCTTGTGCCAATCTACGGAGCATTTTTATAGCTTGCTAGAACTACGTCGTCCTCCTTAAATCCCCTGCTCAGAGTTCCTGGATGCAAAGGCTTAAATATCACCTCTATCTTACCAAAAAGATAATTTTTTTATAGTCCTATCTTTCCTTCCAGAACTTGAGCTCCGATCCAAGATAATTATACTTTCTAAACCCACTGGCCTTCAGGCTTGATGAAAGCCCACCCCTTGCCTGCAGGACCTCTATTGAAATGCACACTCGCCCATTTTTAGTGGAAGGAACAGCGTCCACGCAATGCTTTGCAGGTCATCACTATTTTGCAAGTGCCTTTTTAAAACTCTTAAAGAAAAGAGTCTCAAGAAGCTGCTCACCCGGTATGTAAACGCCCCAAAACATCCCGCACACCTGTTGTTTATTCATTCCCATACACAACATAGGAGACTTTCTACTAGAAGAACACACACTTCATGTAGCTGTCCGATCAAGTCCAAGTTTTAACTTAAAATAATGCCAAGGCGCTGCCTGCTGAGTCAACAATGTAACCATGTCACCATTATTATCCATGTTTCAAATCCACCTTACCCAAGAGTAGCCTTCTGCGAGTACAATTCCTGCGTTCCTCTATCGAGGTCTCCCACAAAACCAGACTGAAGTAGATACAATTGAAACTGAATACACAAAATCAAGCCTGTTTTCTCGGGCCTCATCTTTTATACTGAAAGGAACTGGCTAAATAAAATCCTTCATCAGTGGTAGCCAACTGTTTACAGTATTTCAAAAATGTCATCACTACATTAGGTTTAGATTTTTATTTTTAAGAAAAAATATTAAATAAGACGGAAGGCTAGGTTTCCTCTCTGATTTTCCCTGCATTTAGACTTGCTGTAGATGAATTCTGAGCTACATAATGTACAGTTCTAACTGGGCAGCTTCTAAAAAAGAAAGGACTCCTTCCAACTCCAGTTAATACACTGGATACAATGAAAACGCTTCTGCAACAAACACATTTAGGACTTGATGTTTTACAGTGTAGCTAATGAAGGTTCTAGCCATAGTCAAAAAAAAAAAAATGTACTCCCCCCCCCCCAGGATATCAAACGTTCTGACTCACCATTTAACTGAAGTACAAGCAAAATGAAAATGCAAATTAAATGTATACATATTTATGATTTTACCAGCTCTACAGCAATGCCACCTTTGGCTTCTGGTTTTATTTACCAGGAAGAGAAGCCTGGAAAACCACCATACATTTGTATTTCTATTCAAACAGTTCCCTTTCTTCAAGCACCGGTTTGAACAAAGTATTAATTCTGAGTCTGATGATCTACCTAAGTCAGGAGAATCATAGTGAATAGATGAAAACAGACATTTTCTCTTTAATGGCATCTGTTTGGATGAGAAACTTAAAAATATCAATACTAAATTTTTGAAAATTATGACACTCTACTATACAAGTAAAGTTTTCTGTTAATCTTTATGATTTCTTTTTTTAATGTTATTTGTTTTTGAGAGTCAGAATATGAGCAGGGGATGGTCAGAGAGAGAGGGAGACACAGAATCTGAAACAGGTTCCGGGCTATCAGTGGTCAGCATAGTGCTCAACGCAGGGCTCGAACTCCTGAATCACAAGATCATGACTTGAGCTGAAGTCAGATGCTTAACCAACTGAGCCACCCAGGTGCCCTGATCTCTACGATTTCTAAAAGTCAAAATTCACCTTCACCCCAGCACCCCCAGTGCAACCATAAATATCAACTTTCCTGAGAATTCCCTATCAGTCCTACTCCTCTTGCTAAACATGTGTGTGACCCTGAATAAGCCAATTCACCCCTCTATGCCTCAGTTGCCTTACCCATAAAAAGGGCAAATTGCTGAACTATTTAACATTCACATTCTTTATCACAAAGACATACACCTCAATCCCAATGGCTGGATCTACTAATAATATTTCAGAACCATTCTAATTCTTCACCATTCTTCTGAAAATAAAAGCACAACTTCCGTGTAGATGGGAAGGAGAGGTGGAAAGAGGACCCTTAAAGGGAACAGAAACTAGGTTGGTTTTGTTAATTAGGTTTCCTCTGTGAAACCACCAGCCAGTATTAGCAGCTGCTTGAAATTTACTCAAAAAAAAAAAAAAAAGTGGTGGGTTTCTCCATCTCAAGACTTTTATAAAAGGGCCTAAGTCAATTTCCAGCAATGCATAGCCAGCTATAACTAAGGGAAGGGAAGGCAAGTAAGAGAGCATGACAGAGACAACATGGGTCTATTGTCTACATGGAGAAAGAAAAACACTTGATATGATGTATCCAGGAAGGAGAACAACAACAGGCACCTGAATCCGCCAGCCTCAGGAGGTGTACCTCCCGTAGGTAAATTACCTTATGGGTCAGCAGATGTTGGGAATTTACATCATGAGATGCTAGCTTTGTTTCACAGCATGTGTTTTCCTTATGAGTGATTTCTTCCACCTCCTTAATTCAACAGCTATTTATTGAGTGTTTACTCTACACAAACTCCAGAGCTAAAAGTATATCAAAGGTATGAGTTGCGTGTGAGATAGTCAAGTGAATCTTGACACGTAATTTACAGGAAATAAGCCCATCAGGATAGCTCCAAGTCAAACAGTCACACTGAACAATACAGACGCTAACTTAAAGTGCCCTTGGAATATTTTCCCCTCACTAAGTGGGGCATGCTCTATGGAAGAGGGAGTAAATTACAAGTGAGATAGATAATTAGCTAAGTCCTTTACTTAAGGCAGGTTGAAAAAATTAGCTCTCTTCCCTTAGAGAAAATGATTAGAGAGGATTAAAAATACATTGATAAGCCTCAGAAAATGCTAAGACTAGAAAGAGAAAGATAATCCATTTTGAATCTCTTGTTGTGTGTGGGGGACATGTAAAGCTCAGAAGCAGTATGATCTGGCCTGGGTCATAGAGCCAGAGAGAGTGCTAGAACTAGAACTCCGGTCACTCGCAGACATATTTAATAGTCCCCTAGAGGGTTGCGGTATCCATGCTATCTCATCGCCCTCACAAGCACAATGATGGCATAACCCGCAAAGCAGCGGAGTGGACATCAAGGGCTCTACAATCTTGTAACCTCCACTCGTTTAGACAGGACACCATGGAAAAGTCCCATTCTGGTCTAAACCTCAGTTTCCTCATCTGTCAAATGTGATCAGTGATTCACAGTGAGACAGCACAGACCACAATAAATGCAGAAGCACTCTGGTCATCCTGAAAGCCTTAAACAAGTTAAGAGCCAGCACTAGACAGTGATGGGGTAAGGGGGTTATTTCAGAGAACGTGGCTGTGACTCTTAATTCCAGCCCCTTGGTACCTTGATAAATCCCTGAATCTGTGAGCTTCATGCTCCTTTTGGAGTATGTGGTTAATCATCTTTGCCCTGCCTCCTCAGAAGTGGTCAGAATTTAATGAGCACTGAAAAGCATTCACAAATAGCATGCAAGGTATTTTCATCAGATTCCCTCTAGTCTTAATTTGGACCAAAATGTAATGTGGTTTTATCATTCAGTTCTGAACAGTTTTCTTTCTCAACTAAGATGTCATTATTCATGAGTCTCAGATCTCACCGCTTTCTCCCGCATGGTCCTAAGTGTCCACCCCCATCGCTGTACCCAGAACGGGCCATTCCCTTCGGCACAGAGACCGTGCACAATGCTAGCTCAGCGTGCCACCCGCACGGGCTTGGCTGAGAAAGATTGTTTTCCCGGGGCCTCCTTTCAGCTGGAAATGTTCTGACTCCCGCTTCCAGGGACATGATTCCACTTCATCCCAGCACAGGGGTGATGGAACCAATCCTTGGGCCTTTCTCCAACAACTGCAGACACTTCTCAGCCCTTCCATGGAAAAGAGAGAAGTCTGGGAGGGTGCCTTTCACCTGAGGGGCCACGGAGGATCCCCAAATCCATGCTCTGGAGTGCTGACGGGGAGACCCGATTTTTTTCTTTGCAGGAGACTAACACATTCTGCGGCCCAACCTGTCTCTCAAGGGTCATTAAAGGTCCTGCGAAGATGGGGGTGGTGGGTATTTGGGGTAGGCAACACTCTGCCTTTAAAAAGCATCAGAGTAACTAGCATCTCCTTGGTGAGAGTCCTGATTTTAGTAGATCAGATGAAGGAATTCAGAATTCATCAGCCTATCCAAACAACTTCTCTGGACCAGGTTTCTACCCGACCACGCTGGGCACCAGAGACCACTGGGGGGGGAGGGGGGGCGCTAGAATACAACAGGCTCATCTGCATAGATAAGAGATAAGCAGACATTTGTTGTCTTCAGTTTTAGCGACTCCCGGCACCGGCCTGGCAAATCGAGCCCTGGCATTCTCGCTCTCCGGTGCCCCCACATTCCCACCCCTCGGCCCAGCTGCTGAGGCGTCACGTTGACCGGGCTGGGGGGAGACAACAGCCGGAACGCCGAGCTCGGCTGCTGCACTGAGACAGAAGCCATACCGCACCTGTGCAAGCCGGCTTCGGCGCCAGAAATGACCAGAACACCGACTCGCAAGCCCCTCGTGAGATCCCAGGGGCGCCTAACAAGTTCGCCTGTTTAGTGCCCGGAGAGGGTGGGAGATCTCTCCACCTGCTGCCAAACTCAGCCGGTTCCTCTGAAAAGGGGAGAGAGGTCCCGCTTAAGTGACCCCAGAGAGAACCCCGAGGGTCACTGCGGCCCGGGGCGGGGGTGGGAGGCTCCGGGCGGGGAGCGGGTGGGTGCCCGCGGGGAGCGCGCCGCTGGGGCCACAGCGGAACGAAGGTCCCGCTCCGGCGGCCACGCGCACCCTCCACCCTACCCCCGGCGCCAGCCAACCAAGTGCGAACGCAGACCGACCTCCGGGGTTCATCGGGGCACGGAGCCCCCCAACCCCCAGTCCCAGCCCTGGAGGAGGGTCTAGGAGGAGGGAGCGGGGACGCGCAGGAAACTTACCTCACCCGGGCAGCATTCGGGCGCCTCCGCTGTCGAGACCAGTTGCGCCACGGTCTGCAAGTTATCG
>NC_043712.1:80086305-80102585 GCF_006229205.1 Suricata suricatta
CTGTCTGGCCGCCGCGTGCCCGGGACGGGGCGCGGCGCCGGGCGGGCCTCCAGGTCAGGCGGGGCTCTCCGGGGCTCCGGGGCGAGCCGAGGGCTCTAAGGTCCCGGAGCCCCGCCGAACGGAGCCGTGCTCGGGACAGGTCGCGCCCCTCCTCCCCCCTTCCGCAGGCCGCTGAACTCGCCGCGCCCGGTGGCCTGCGCCCTGGACTGTGCGTGCCGCGAAGCCAGCCTTTAAAGCACAGGTGCCCCCTGCACCGGGAAGGGCCAGCTAGGATTCCAAGGCGACGGGGTCTCCCCTTCCAGGGACAGCAGGAGTTCCCAGGAAGTAAGACCTACCCAACAGGTAGGGTAGGTGGGCGAAGGGGTCACGGGAGAGTGAAGGCTGGAGGGACCGCAAGAGGTCAAGAGCGAATGCGCTGTGGCGGGAGAAGGGGCTAAATCTCACGGGTGGCGCTGAGTGGGCGTGGGGGCAGCTGCCCTCTCCCTAGATGTTGGGGGAGAGAAGAGAGGACCCGGGACAGATCTACGGACTCTCTCGGAAGAATGCTGTCTTGCAAACAATAGCTAAACGTACTTGCTAGGAACCGGATCTTTCCCAGATGAATGGAAGCTAGTGGCGTTTCTCACCCTTATCCTTTCCTTCCTTATCCTTGTTAAACAAACAAACGCTGAGGTAAAACGTGGGATACATTCTGTTTGAGGAAGAGCACTTCGTGGTCCCTATCCTCAGATATCCCTGGCTTAACGAGTCTCAGTGAATTTCTGATTGAAAGGATACTTCCTAAGCTCTCAACAAATGAACACCTCTTTCGGGTTTTGAAATCTTGTCTCTCTCACCCCCTTCGTTGGGTGAGTTTGCAATGGTTTTCGTATCAGCTGGGAACGGAGCGCAGTCATTCCTTGGTAATGCAAATATCGATTTGTTTCCTGGACTGTGTTTCCAGCCTACCTCTTCTAGATGTGTCTGGCAGTTCCTGGGAGTTTTAGGGGATCTCGTGTTGAGGGCCCTGGGACTTCGTCCTGGTTTTATCTTGGCATCCCAGACTCTTCGAAGCTCAGAGCAGGATCACACGTCTAGTTCAGCTCAATCCCATTACAGAAGAGAAAACCAAGATCCAAAGACATTAAGTAACCCAAGAGCCACACCGTGGATTGGCAGAATTCAGTTTGGGGTTGATAGAGGGGGCTCTGGAGAAAGATCCAAGGACCCTTCATCTGCCTGCAGTGCATCCCTGCATAGGGGGCAGCACCACACTGCTGTAAATAGCAGGCTGGCTGGGATCTGGGAATGCTGATCCCCGTCTCCCCTTCTCTGCTCCTCTAGCTGATCTGAAATCCAGGGAGTGGAACACAAAGCTGCTTCCCAGAGTGGGAAATGCAAATGCAGAGTCATTTTTCAGCATTTCCTGGGAATGCCAGGGAAGTGAAAACAGGTGAAACCAGACGAATCACAGTGGATCAGAGAGGATCACGCACGTGGCATACAGATGCATGCATACATGTGCACACAGCCCTCCTTTCCCACTATGAGACTGCCTCCCTTCTGTTGGGCACAGATGCCAACAACCTTAGGTTTCCAGAGAGAAGTCACAAAGCAGACTGCCCACTGGCTATTCAGAAAGCTCCCTCTTATGGGGCGCCTGGGTGGCTCAGTCGCTTAAGCAAGCGTCCAAGTCATGATCCTGGGTTCAAGCCCCGTGTCAGACTCTGTGCTGACAGCTCAGAGCCTAGAGCCTGCTTCCGATTCTGTGTCTCCTTCTCTCTCTGCCCCTCCCCCCTCACACTCTGTCTCTGTCTCTCGCTCTCAAAAATAAAAACATTTTTAAAAATTAAAAAAAGCTAATTCTTGTTAAACAGGATTCTAAGGAGCTCTGCCAAGAATCCTAACGTTATCATTACTGTGAATTAACTCGTGGAACAAGGGACCACATAGTTATTGGTCCTATAGGAGACCTGCATTTCTCCCCAATTCTCTCTCTACATAGATATTAACAAGAATTTGGGAATGTCACCCTCTAATGGAAATAAAACAACATCAGTATCAGAGCAATAGTGACTTGGCCAGAAAATTTGGAAACCGTTAAAAATTAGAAAGTGCTCATCTAATTGTTTTCCTTAATTTAAAATGTGACTTCTCTAACTGCTTCTAGATTTTAGTCCAAAACCTTAATAATGCTCTTTAATACTCCCCTATGAGAAATGTGCACAGATTCCATATAGTAGATTTGATGGCATTAATGGCTCCAATGAATGGCCTCCCTTCATCCAGGCCCTTTCTCTCTCATTTTGTAGTCCCCTCCCACCTTGGGATTTACTTTGGCCAGTACAACATTAGTAGACTTGATGTAAGTGAAGCCTTGAAAACTGTCTATGCAATATTACGATAGCTCTATGTACCCATTAGAATTTCTGACGGAAAAACACCGACAGCACCAAATCGTGGTGAGGATACAGAAGGACAGGACCCCCAGTCATTACTGGTGGGAACGGGCAGCGGGACAGCCACCTCAGAGACAGTGGACAGTTTGTTACAAAATGAAATGCACTCTTTCTATATGATCCAGCAGTCACGTTCCTTGGTCTTTACGAGGAGCTGAAAACTTAGTTCCATATAAAAACCTACACAACAGTATAGAGGTTCCTCAAAATATTGAAAATAGAAGTACCCTATGACCCAGCAATAGCACTATTGGGGATTTATCCAAAGGATACAGGAGCGCTGATTCATATGGGTACATGCAACCCCAATGTTCATAGCAGCACTTTCAACAATAGCCAAATTACAGAAAGAACCCATATGTCCGTCAACTGATGAATGGGTAAAGAAGATGTGGTTTATATATACAGTAGACTACTACTTGGCCGTGAGAAAGAATGAAATCTGGCCATTTGCAGCAACATGGATGAAACTGGAGGGCATTATGCTAAGTGAAATAAGTCAGAGAAAGACAAATACATGATTTCACTCATATGTGGATCTTGAAAAACTTAACAGAAGACCATGGGGTAATGGAAGGGGGAAAATCATTACAAACAGAGAGGGAGGCAAACCGTAAGAGATTCTTGAATACAGAAACACACTGAGGGCTGATGGTGGGGGGGAGGGGAAATGGGTGATGGACATTGCGAAGGGCACTTGTTGGGATGAGCAGTGGGTGTTGTATGTAAGCGATGAATCATGGGAATCTACCCCCCAAACCAAGAGCACACTGTGTATACATTGTATGTTAGCCAACTTGACAATAAATTACATAAAAAAAGAAAAAAAATAGCATCCTGTAAAAAAAAAAAACCTACACAGTTTTTAGCAGCTTTATTCATAATTTGGACAAAATTTGGAAGTAATCAAGAGGTTCTTTAGGAGATGAACAGAAAAATGAACTGGTACATTCAGACAGTGGAATGTTGTTTAATGCTAAAAAGAAATGAGCTATCAAGCTAGGAGAAGACAAAGAGGGAATTTAAATACATATTGCTAAGTGAAAGAAGCCAATCTGAAAAGGCTACATATTGTTTGACTCCGATTATACAGCATTCTGGAAAAGGCAAAACTATGGAGACACGGTAAAGATGAGTGGTTTTCCAGGATGGGCAGGTTTGAAGAGGTAGAGCACAGAGGATTCCTAGAGCAGCGAGACTATTGATACTACAATGGTAGATTCTTGTCAATATCCGTTTGTCCCAAACCATAAACTGAACAACACCAATTCCTAATGTAAACTGTGACCTTTGGCTGGTAATGTGTCAACGTAGGTCCACCAATTAGAGCAAAGGGACCCCTCTGGTGGGGGATGTTGATACGCTGGGGGGAGCTCAGCATGTGTGGGGGCGGGAAGATACGGGAAGTCCTGTACCTTCCCCTCAATTCTTTTGTGAATCTAAAACTGTTCTGGCAAAGTTTTTTTATTTTAAAAAATGTTTTAATGTTTATTTTTGCGAGAGAGACAGAGGGAGACACTGAATCCAAACCAGGCTCCAGGCTCTGAGCTGTCAGCACAGAGCCTGCTGTGGGGCATGAACTCACCAACTGTGAGACCATGATCTGAGCCAAAGTCAGATGCTCAACGGACTGAGCCACTCACGCACCCATGAAAAGCTCATTTTTTAAAAAGTTTGTGCATTTTTGCTCTTGTTCTTGGCAGTCTGCCATCACCAGGAGACAAGCCCACTCAAGGACCCTGTGCTACAGAGATGTGTCATCATGGCCAAGGCCATCCCTGACCAGCGAGCCCTCCATAGACTGGGGGGGGCCAAGGCCAATCCAGATGAGGTTGGCCAGGCTCCGTCCAGATCTGCAGAACCACCACCCGACTCACAGGTCCGGGAGAAATAATGCATGGTGCCATCGTTTCAGTCCTCCATTGATGCATGACAACTCCCCCCGCAAAACCAAAATGCAAAACCAGCCTCCATTTACGATTTCTCATGACTCTGTGAGTCACCTGGGCACTGGCTAGTGTCACTCACTTGGCTGCAGTAGCTAGCTGCTGGCAGCGGGGCTGAACTGGAAAGTCTGAGAAGGCATCGCTCAGGCATCCGACATTTCCATCTGTGCCCCACCCCCACCCGTCTCTTCCCATGTGGCTTCCAATGCATGTGGTCCTTTCAGCAAGGAGGTCAGACACCTACGGCAGCTGGCTTCCAAGAGGGAGGGACTAGAACATCGGTACTGAGCTTGGAAGTTCTAGAATGCTACCTCTGCTTCTTTCTATTAGCTAACACAGTCACAAGAACAACCAGATTCACGCAGAGGGGAAGAAATAATACTCCACATTTTGAAGTGAGGGGCAGTATGTACGTTCAGTGATGAAGGGACCTGGTCACAGTCATTTCGGTGAGGCTGTCCTGCCCACTAAGTTTTAGGGTGATTGTTCTATCACATTAGATATTCTTCTAAGCTGTGGGGACTTGGGGCTGGTTGCAAATCCTTTCTGGACCTTTCTGTGAAATGAGGGAGTTTGGGTTCTTCTAGGTTGCCAATGCCTATTTAACTTTTTCACTAGTGATATCTAAGGGAAATCCAGAGGGAATCTGTGAAGCATTGATCAGCTCTGGGTAGATCTAGCAACTTCGTCTGCCATGAATTCTGCCACTCAGAAAATCCTTCAAGAATCCACGTGAAGGGGCACCCGGGCGGCTCAGTCAGTTGAGCATCTGACTTTGGCTCAGGTCATGATCTCGTGGTTCGTGGGTCCAAGCCCCATGTTGGGCTCTGTGCTGTCTGCTAGCTCAGAGCCTGGAGCCTGCTTCAGATTCTGTGTCTCCCTCTCTCTCTCTGACCCTCCCCTGCTCGCACTGTCTCTCTCTGTGTCTCTCAAAAAAAAATAAATGTTAAAAAAAGGAATCCACATGAAAGGCATGCATCGCCCTGATGGGCATCAAACAGTAGAGAAGTAGAGGCTGCAGCCTTCACAGCTTCTGAAGGATCTTCTCAACATCACATTGCCTTCTCTTTCTAGAAACTTCATTTCTAAGCAGGTGAGCCAAATGCTTCACTGACTCCCCTCTACAATTTGAGATGCTCATTTCAGAGGATCAGTTTCCCCTGGGGACCGTCTGCGCTCTGAGTGTGCTCCTAAGGTTAGCAAAGGCTTGGACACCGCGTCACCCCCAATTTCCTCTCTTCCTCCTCTCCTGCACCATCTTCCCTTCCCTGGAGCTTTGGCTCTCTTTTCCTGTTGCATCGCTGCTTGCTCAACCCCTTCCATCCCCTGTGCCTCCTTCCTCTCAGGCTTGAGAACAGCGGGCGAGAAGGCCTGAGGGCTGCTTTCTCACGGCAGCTCTGTCCCGGTAACAGGTCTGCATCCTCACGTGGGTGGAGATTCCTGGTCTGTATCCTGAGATCAGGAAGGTCACCCGTCAGCCTAATGGTCTCTGATCATCGGACACCGTCTGTAGCACATTCAGTGCCAAGGCTTGGAGCGGGTCGAAGAGTCAGGACTCGGAACCCTTCGTGGGAAGTACACATGTACCTCAAGCAGTTCCCATTACTCAGTACTTTTTTCCTAACTTTTTCTGAGGTAGAAAACATGCCACTCTACCAGCTGCACACCCTATTTATTATTCTCCACCCAGAGGTTGGCACCATCCTAGCTCTGCTCAAAACGAAGTGGTTAGGCCTTGAATAAGAACCATAACAAAAAAGGGAGGCCCAGTGTTAGCAGGCATGCAGATCTGATCCAGAAAAAGTTCTCCGGAACCCCAGGTAACTCAACTAAGCAATACGAAAAAGGGCCAAGAAAGGTTTCCTTTTTTTTAAAAATTTTCTTTTATTTTAATGTTTCTTATTTATTTTTGAGAGACAGAGACAGCATGAGCAGGGGAGGGTCAGAGAGAGAGAGAGAGGTACAGAATTCGAAGCAGGCTCCAGGCTCTGAGCTAGCTGTCAGCACAGAGCCTGACGCGCAGCTCCAACCCACGAATATGAGATCATGACCTGAGCTGAAGCCGGACCCTTAACTGACTGAGCCACCCAGGCGCCCCAAGGTTTCCTTAACCGTACCAAATAGAAAATGATACACACTGAGATTGTAATCACGGGAAAAACATATGCACATGAATAATCAAAGAGTACGGTGCCCAAAGAGTACAGTTACCAATTAAAGTTTTGTGCTGGGGTGGGGGGAAACCCTAAGATAAAGGAAACCTTTGATGTTCTGTTGCCTTCGCATTAAAAAAAAATGTACCAGCCATTCAAACCTCTAGTTTCCACCAAGCTGTCCAATCTATTTTCTGTGGAGTTCACTTATTCCTTTTCTTCTTGGCATCGTTTTCTTGTTATCATGAGACTCACGTGGGTAGCTTTTTAGGTGAATTTTCACTTTGCCCAGAAGTTACACAAAAGCAGCATAGACTTAACGGGGTTTGATTGGAAGAGCGAACACGAAAAATGAGAGAGCGTCCGAATGGAGGGGGAACAAAGGAAAAGAACAGAAGGGGGAAGGCAGCACAGAAAACCACATGGCATTTCAGAAAGCAGTGTAAAGGCACGTAAAATGTATACACACATTTGGTACATCAAGTCTGAGGTTGGCTCTTCAGGAACCTGAAGGTCAGGGTCTTCAGAAGAGAGTAAGAAAGCTTTTGGTTGGAGAGGCTGGTTTACAAGCTTGAAGTGGGGCGAGGGGAGCACCTGGGTGGCTCAGTTAGTTAAGCGTCTGCCTTCCGCTCAGGTCACTATCTCAGGATTTGTGAGTTCGAACCCCACATCAGCTGTCTGCTCTCGGCACAGAGCTCACTTTGGATCCTCTATCCCTTCTCTCTCTGTCTCTCTCAAAATAAAAAATTTTTTAAAAAATGGGTACAATCTTGAAGTAGGGAAAAGAGGCTGAAATGTGTCAGTGGTGTTACTCAAAACTTCTCAAACTGCATTGCAACTCTCAAGCCCTGAGCAACCGTGTGTTGCCGAAGTCACAAGGTCCAACTGCGGAACCAGGAGTAAAACCCAAAGCTGCTATCTTATCCCCAGAGCAGGGACGGGCCCTGGGTTCTTCAGGACTCAGCAAAAGTTCATTCAGGCCAAAGCCTTCTTTGTCCTGCCCTGTGAAATGCTGCTTGTTTTTGACCTTGAAACATTAAAAAGCAATTCTCATCAACAGTGAACACCTATGACACCAAATGCGTCATGACGAAAGGGTGGCAGGTCTAGAAAGAGTACCAAGAAATAATGGAGTCTCCTGAGAAGGAAAGGAAATGAATAACACGGAGACACTTGCTCCCTAAATACGGGCAATAGCCCCCCCCCCAAGACACTGGCGTGGCTGACACCTTCCTGCAGCTCACTTACAATGGGCCGAGGTCCCTCCTGTATGGAGGGGTAGCTCCCAGGGCCATCTCTTGAATTTCTCAGATTTGCTTTCCAAGGTGAGATGGTGCGCATGGTGCTAACCACACAACAAATACGTGTTGAAGTGCAGGGAGTGTTAACTTCAGTCAGCCGGCAAAGCCACATCAAGATGTCTCAAGGTCTCTGTGACACTTCGCTGTGTGAATGCACCAAGAAGACAACCTTAATTTTTCCTTTTATTTCTCAACACATGTAGGGGCTTCCCTGACTTGGAGCCACTGAGGCAGAACCTTAGTGGCTAGCCTCTTTTCTTGGCGACATGTGAATGCTTTGCTAGCAAAATGGAATTCTTGTGTTTTTTTAAATTTTTTAATGTTTTTTATTTATTTTTGAGAGAGAGAGAGACAGCGCGAGCAGGGGAGGGTCAGAGAGAGAGGGAGACACAGAATCTGAAGCAGGCTCCAGGCTCTGAGCTAGATGTCAGCACAGAGCCCAACGCAGGGCTCGAACCCACGAACCATGAGATCATGACCTGAGCCAAAGCCAGAAGCCCCGGAAGCTGGACGCTTAACTGACTGAGCCACCCAGGTGCCCCCAAAATGGAATTCTTACTCGGACATCTCTTTAAACACGTGGTCCACAAGCTGTCCCAGCAACCTGTAATGTTCTGCTGGGATGGGGGACAGAAAAAGGAAATCTATTAAGCAGGGTATGCCGACTTCTTTCAGATACAATTAATGTGGAATGAAGACAATAAAGGTTCATTTCTCATTCCTGTCTCCGTTCAACACGGTTTAGTGGTAGGGTTGGCTTCATGTGGTCATTCAGGGACCCTGATGTACAACACGTGGTCTCCCACGTCCCTACTGAATTAGAAGACAGAGCAAAGGATTTAAGATGCTGGGGATAAACCTCATATCCACCCACATTCCACTGGTCAGAACTTGGGCCTTCATTCCACCCACCAGCAAGAAGCCTGGAAAAATATGTCTCAGCACCGTGCCGGGGAAGGAGAGGAGAACACGGTCTTCTCTCCCCGATGCATCGAATTAAAGACAAATCATTTCATGTTAAGCTTATTCTCACACAGCTGAGGTCATCAGCTTCATGCGTCTCTGCGTGTACCTTGGTGTTTTCCCTGAATGTTTCGATTGGCAGCAGCCTAGGCCGTGGGCGGTTTGGGGGACGGAATTGCTACCTCGGGAGTGTTTGTGGACATGGGCGGGAACGTAAAGAGCCAACAGCTCTTGTTGTTACAGAGAATCGAACCCCTGAAGCAAGTGTGGAAGTGTCTTCTAGTAAAGAGTGCTATTGATTCCATTATCACAGGAGAAAACGGAATCTGTGCAATCAGCTCTGGAAGCTACGGTGACTGGAATCCTTGGAGCTTTGGGAGGGAAGAAGAGGGTGCAAAGAAGCAGCTCTATCTGGAGTCAGCCTGTCCTGCTGCCACAGGTGATTTCATGAAGACAGCATGGGGCAAGCGAGAGGAATGTTGTTCTTTTCTGGCACGAATACCCCTGAAGGAAAAAATACGGGAGTTTATAGAGTCTTGTGAGAGTTACAAACACTGTAAATCAAAAAGCAAAGCCACGCCGTGAAGATAGGAGTTAGAAAAGTTTGGACAGCCTCCCAGATGGCTCCGACAGGGTAAGGCTCCTCTCTGGCCTTCGCTACGTGAAGCTGGGGGAGAGTCAGAGCGAAGCAAAGGACGGGCTACGTGCTCCCCTTGCTCTCCTGGGCTCGCCGTTCCCAAGCGTTGGGGATTGTGTGTGTAAATGTGTGGCTTAATTTTTGTCCCCTTCACTTTAAAGTAATGAGTGTAGGAGAGAAGCACTTTCTCAGGACCACTCTGCACACCAAGAGATATACTGTGGCTTTTTTTCCCCCTAGAGACTCTCAGAGGACAGTTAAAGGGGTTTATTTAATATGCAAGGGCTCATTTATGAGATGATTAGAACAAAAGGCATAATTTGAACTTGCACGTATACTACAACCTCACAAAAGTACAGAAAGTCTAGAGAAATGTTCTGGAGGGAAATCTAAAATGTTAGCAACTGTGACCTTCAGGTTAATATTGTCTCTGCCTTAAAAAAAATCTTGTGGGCGCCTGGGTGGCTCAGTCTGTTAAGCCTCCAACTTAGGCTCAGGTCAGATCTCACGTTCGTGGGTTCGAGCCCCACGTCGTGCTCTGTGCTGACAGCTAGCTCAGAGCCTGGAGCCTGCTTCACATTCTGTGTCTTCTTCTCTCTCTACCCCTCCCCGTATCATGCTCTCTTTCTGTATCAAAAATAAATAAAACATTTTTTTAAAAATTAAAAAAAAATCTTGTGCTACATTTTCACATCAGAAAAGATAAAGAATTGGGGAAAATATTAATATTTGACAATGACAGAAGGTTATGTGGGTTTTAAAAATTGAGAAAAGCAAAAAAGAAATGACTCCATTTGCTTTACCCAGAGACTACCATCCCCAACATTTAGTATTTGCTCACTATACTTTAAAACATTTTATACTATATTTTTAGGTCAAAATAACATATGCACAGGGCAGAGGATCAGAATAGACATTTTTTCAAAGAAATACAAATGGCTCATAAGCACATGAACAAATATTCAATGTTATTAGCCATTAGGAAAATGTAAATGAAACCCACAAGGAGCTACCACTTCACACGCAGTAGGATGGCTAGAATCAGAAAACATAATAGGTGTTAATAATGGTAGGGAGAAACTGGAGCCCGTATCCGTTGGCACAACCACTTTGGAAAAGAGTCGGACAGTTCCTCAAAAGGTTAAACACAGAGTTATCCTAGGACCCAGCAATTTCGCGGTTAGCTCTTTTTTCTAAGAGAAATAATAGCACACATCCTCATGAAAGTTTATATGCAGATGCTCCTAGCAGCATTATTCACAAGAGTCAAAAAGTGAAAACACCCCTAATCTCCCTCAACTGATGAATGGGTGAACAAATTTAATATGGTCATATAATGGAATATTATTCAACCGTAAAAAAGGAATGAAGCACTGATACGTGCCAGTACATGGATGAAACTTATGCTAACTGAAAACAGCCAGTTACAAAAGGCCACATTGTTTGATAGTATTCCTAGGAAATGTTCAGAATGGGCAAATCTATAGAGACAGAAAGTGGGTTAGTGGTTGTCTGGGGCTAGGGAGCGCTGGACTCGGTGGGAAATAGGGAACGAATACTAATGGATGCCAGATTGGGGGGGGATGAAAATGTTCTGAAGTTGATAGCAATGATGGATGTAGAACTCTGTGATTATACTGAAAACCATCAAGTTATACATCTGAAATGGGTGAATTGAATGGCATATAAATTAATCTCAATAAAGCAAGTTGGTTTGTTTTTAAAAGTTTTAGGGGCACCTAGGTGGCTCAGTCAATTAAGCATCTGGTTTCGGCTCTGGTCATGATCTCTGGGTTCATGGGTTTGAGCCCCACGTCAGGCTCTGTGCTGACAGCTAGCTCAGAGCCTAAAGCCTGCTTCAGATTCTGTATCTCCTTCTCTCTCTGACCTTCCCCTGCTCGTGCTATCTCTCTCTGTCTCTCAAAAATAAAAATTAAAAGCATAAAAAAATAAGTTTTGCTTTAACAAAACTAAAGCACTTTCAAAGTGGCCAGTGAACAGGGAAGGAAACAATCAACCAAACTAAAAGGCACCAACAGAATGGGAAAAGATATTTGCAAATGACAGATTAGACATAGGGTTAGTATCCAAAATCTGTAAAGAACTTACCAAACTCAGCACCCAAAAACCAAATAATGCAGTGAAGAAATGGACAGAAGACATGAATGGACACTTCTCCAAAGAAGACATCCAGATGGACAACAGACACATGAAACAATGCTCAGCGTCACTCATCATCAGGGAAATACAAATCAAAGCCACACTGAGATACCACCTCAAACCGGTCAGAGTGGATAAAATGAACACCTCAGGAAATAACAGATGCTGGCAAGCATGTGGAGAAAAGAGAACCCTCTTGCACTGCTGGTGGGAATGTAAACTGGCGCAGCTGCTCTGGAAAACAGTGTGGAGGTTCCTCAAAAAATTAACAATAGAACTCCCCTATGACCCAGCAATAGCACTACTAGGAATTTATCCCAAGGATTCAGAATGCTGATTCATAGGGGCACATGTACCCCAATGTTCATAGCAGTGCTTTCAATAGCCAGATTATGGAAAGAGTCTAAATGTCCATCAGCTGATGAATAGATAGGGAAGATGTGGTCTATATACAATGGAGTATTACTTGACAATGAGAAAGAATGAAATCATGCCATTTGCAGCAACGTGGATGGACCTGGAAGGTGTGTTATGCTGAGGGACATGTCAGTCAGAGAAGGACAGATATGTTTTCACTCATGGATCTTGAGAAATGTAACAAAGACCATGGGGGAGGGGAAAGGGGAAAAATCGTTACTAACAGAGAGGGAGGGAGGCAAACCATAAGAGACTCTTAGATACAGAAAACAAACTGAGGGTTGATAGGAGGGTGGGGGAGAGGGGAAAATGGGTGATGGACACTGAGGAAGGCACTTGTTGGGGTGAGTCCTGGGTGTTGTATGTAAGCGATGAGCCACAGGGATCTGCCCGAAAAACCAAGAGCACACTTTACACACTATATGTTAGCCAATTTGATAATAAATTGTATTTAAAAAATAATAATAAAATTAAATTTAAAGAAAGAAAAAGAAAAAAAGAAAACTCAAACCCAATGCTGGCAAGAATGTGGAAAACTGGAATTTACATGAGGATCCGCCATTTATTCCTGGGGACCAGCTCACGGTTGGTGCTTATTATACTGAATTGCTGATGTGTGTATTCATTGGCAACACTCCTTCGGGGGAGATGTGGCAATGGATTCTAAGAACCTTGAAAATAAAAATGTTTTTAAAAAGTAGCCAGTGCAACTGAGGGACTAAATTGTAAATTTTATTGAATTGTAATTAAGTAGCCACATGTGACCCTGGATTGCACAGTGCTCAACAATCCCCATTACAGCATGTAACACACCGTTTATCTTTCATCAGAATGAGCTCGATGTGAAATGCACTTTGTGACGATCATCACTGTACCCATAGCACCTAGCGTGGGGTCCGGCACACAGCAGGCTCTCAGCACGACGGCCCTCATCATCTTTGGCAACATCTTGTCCACCTGTGTATCCCACAGCTTAGCCCAGCACACACCACAGATACTCAGTAAATGCTGCTAATTGAGTTAATTGATATCTAGGCTTCCAAGCCAGCCAGTTGTCTGTTCCCGGAGAATGCTCAACCGTGCGGACTGGCCTTCATGTCTTTCTGATATATTTCTTTGTGTTCAGTATACAGGTTAAAAGCATCTGCTTGGATTCAAACCCTAACTTTTGGACCCCTGGAACGGAAACTTTCTGGGCCTCAGCTTATTCCTCGGGAAAGTGGGGACGTTGATAGCCCTGTCTCATTTAATGGTTGTAAGGATTACATTTAGTGGTTGTAAGGATTGCGCGTGTTGAGGTTTATAGCTTTAGTGGAAATACAGAGAACGGAGGGCTGTGTTAAATTACATCATGAGGATTCAATCAGAAAAACCAGACTGCAGCAAACTCTAGTCGGAAAATAGGCAGCCGTCCTGTGGTCATTGGAGAGAAAATTGAAGGACAAAGTTGATACTCTGAGATGGGCAATCTTGCTCCAAGGGAGGCTGGAAACAGAACATCTGGCATCGTTACCATTGACACTAAGGGGCAGGCTCTCAGGGAGGAGGAAGTACTGGTGAGTGGCTTCTGCGTAGCAACCAATAATGCAGATGCTACAGCCTTTGGTCGAGCCCCGCCTGCAAAGCCTTCAACTTTCCATGGACTTCAGGGTGGGCAAAGTTTAAGCAAAAAGGGTCCCTGGCCTTCAGATTGTGTCTGTAGGATGTGAGATGTGTAGATGTGAGGCACGGGAGATGTGTCAGTTAACTGTCTCCGCTGGTGCGAGAGGGCCAGCTGAAGCAAAAGCTGTCCTTTACTCATATAGAAACGAGACCCTGAAAATAGGGGGGTAACATGGGGGCGTGTGGTGGGAAAGAGCTGGGGAAACTCGCCTGGTCCTGCGGCTTTCAGAAGCCCCTTGGAGCGCCCAGGAAGACGCTCACCCTGCCATCTTCCCTGAAGATGTATCATTCTTATCTATCAGACTTCCCTGCTTGTTCTCCAATCTGTTTTCCTGAATGGTGGCTGATAGGTCTTATAATTCTGTTTTAGAAGAAATTTTAAGTCCTTCTTATTTTGTAAAATTCAGCAAGATGAGTGGCATACATAGAACTGTAAAAACAGTATCACCTTCACGAAATCCTAACTGGCTCCCGTCCGTTCATCTGTTCCACCATTACCCTCGTCCAAGGAGCCACAGCCTCTGTGTGGACCCCAGAGGAACCTTCTAACTGATCTCCTGTGTTGGCTCTTGCCGCCTTCAAATCCATTTGCCAAATGCTGTCCCCCGTGATCTTTAAAGTGATAGGTAGCGTATTTTGTCACTCTGCTGCTTAAAATCTTCCAAAGGCTTTCCAATACCATAGAATAAAAGTGGAACCCCTTTCCTGTGGACTTGAGGGCCCTCCATGGCCTGATCACAAAATATGCGTCCGTGGTGTCACTGCTGACAGCTCTGTCCCTCGCTTCTCCAAATTCCAGCCATTCTTGTCTTTAGCCTTCTGTTTCACAAACATGCTAAACTATTTTATCCTCAGGGAACTTAAACTTCTTGTGCCCTCGCCAAGAAGGCTCCTAACCCTCAGGCTACCAACTTCTGTTCAGTTGTTCAAGCGCTGTCAGCTCCATCAAGGGAAGATTTACGGTAACCACCTTCCCACTAAAACGTGTGCCTTGGTGTAAGAGTTTTACTCAATGTAAAAACACATACAAGGTAAAGGGATTCAAACAGCACACTCTTAAGTTCTGCAGTGTCATCCAGTGTTATTTTCTTCATTACACCACATATTATCCAAATTTCTCTTGTATCTTAATGCATTTACTTGTCTGTGGTTGGCCAACCCCTACTTACTCTTAGCTCCTTAAGAATAAGGACCCTTTGATTGTTTTGTTCATTTTTATACCTCTAGCACCCAGAAGAAAGCCTGGCATGTAGTAGGTGATCAATAATCATTATCAAAATGATGACTTCATTATAGGAAAAAATATATATATGGCAAAGAAAAACAAAGACTACCACTACTGCAGTATCAGGATATTATTTTTTGTAATGTTTATTTATTTTTGATACAGAGAGAGAGAGAGAGAGAGAGAGCTTGAAGTGGGGGAGAGGCAGAGAGAGAGAGAGAGAGAGAGACACACACACACAGAATCCGAAGCAAGCTCCAGATTCCAAGTTGTCAGCACAGAGCCTGAGGCGGGGCTCGAACCCACGAACCCTGAGATCATGACCTGAGCCGAAGTTGGACGCTTAACTGACTGAGCCACCCAGGCGCCCCTGTAGCAGGCTATTCTTGGGAGATTTTATTTTCTTCTCTCTTGCTTTTTCAGATTTTCTGAATTTCTACAAACACATGAATTCTTCTTCATCGTAAAAACAGAGTCAATTTTCACAGAAAGACTTAGGTTGATGTGCTGTATGAAATGTCAGTCGATGCATTTCTGCAGGTATGTGGCAGGTTGTATTCTGTGGGTCTGTGGATAAAACCACTTAAGAATCTCGTAGTTCAGGTGTTTGAGCCCCACGTTGGGCTCCGTGCTGACAGCTCAGAACCTGGAGCCTGCTTCAGATTTGTCTCTCTCTCTCTCTCTCTCTCTCTCTCTGCCCCTCCCCTACTCATGCTCAGTCTCTCTCTTTCTTTCTCAGAAATAAACATAAAAAAATTTTAAAGCACTTATGAAAGCAGAAGTCATCTGGTGTTGGTCAGGAAGAATGCTCAGCACTCTGGCTTTAGCTTGTGAATTCATGGGCAGGTCCTGTTGAGAGCCCGCCCCCCTCCCGGAGGTGTGACAAGTCTCATTCCAACAGGGGCCATGGGACATGTGACTGGCCACCCGCCTCTTTATCTCTAGTTCCTTAAGTCAGGAGTTCTGTTTGGCTACAGACCTTGCCAGTGTGGAGGTCAGCCAAGGTCAGCACTCCAGTAAGAATGACTCATACCCTGCTTTCTGCTGGGCACAGGCTTAGCGTGCGGTGAACACTGTGCTTTTTGGGACTCATCTCCCAGGAGGTGAGACTCATTCCCTGAAACACTGATTCATGAAAACAAAAATCCCCAAAGCAGCCACCAAAGGTGTATCTGACATTTAGGGGGAGAAAAAGAAGCTTCCACCCTCTGATCCTATCCAGTGAGGTTCTAATTCAAACTTGACTATCCAGTGTGAACATACACTTCAGGCTTGTCTGAAGAAGGGCAATCATCATGATTAAAAAAAATTATTGCAAAAGATTACAAACTCATACACAAGTATTAACAATAATCTAATTGGGGCACCTGGGTGGTTC
>NC_043712.1:80102685-80103688 GCF_006229205.1 Suricata suricatta
ACAGAGTCTGACACGGGGCTCAAACCCACAAACTATGAGATCCATGACCTGAGTCGAAATTGGATGCTCAACCAACTGAGCCACCCAGGGGCCCTGGCAAACCGTTACTTTTGATCCTGATTGCCACCAGTGGGGAAGCAAAGGCATGGATGGGGGTGGGTGTACTGTGTCTGTGATTTCTTTTCTTTTTTTTTTTTTTTTAAGGTAAAACACTTCACAGCAAGTAAGGCTTTTTAAAAAATCTTACCAAGTTTGATCCTGCTGTTGCAATTAATTGTTTATTATATTATTGTTTTTTTAATTCTTTTTTTTTGGCTTCATATTTGAACCTTTATTTCTATAAATGGTTATTTCCCTCCCAAAGTTTCTAATTTTTCCTCCCTCTCTCCTCTCCTTCTTTTCTTTCATCTTCTCTCCCTTTTTTTAAAATTTATAATAGTTTATTGTCAAATTAGTTTCCATATAACACCCAGTGCTTCTCCCCACAAGTGCCTCCCACCATGACCATCACCCACTTCCCTTCCTCCCCCTCCCCCTTCAGTCCACGGTTTGTTTTCAGTATTCAATAGTCTCTCATTATTTGTGTCCCTCACTCTCCCCAACTCTCTTTCCCCCTTCCCCTCCCCATGGTCCTCCGTTAGGTTTTTCCTCTTAGACCTATGAGTGCAAACATATGGTATCTGTCCTTCTCTGCCTTATTTCACTCAGCATGACACCCTTGAGGTCCATCCACTTTGCTACAAATGGCCAGATTTCATTCTTTCTCATTGCTATATAATATTCCATTGTATATATAAGCCACATTTTCTTTATCCATTCATCGGTTGATGGACATTTAGGCTCTTTCCATGATTTGGCTATTGTTGAAAGTGCTGCTATGAACATTGGGGTACATGTGCTCCTATGCATCAGCACTTCTGTATCCTTTGGGTAAATCCCTAGCAGTGCTATTGCTGGGTCATAGGGGAGTTGTATCGATAGTTTTTTGAGTAACTTCCCCCAC